>NW_009208819.1:0-6678 GCF_000690835.1 Fulmarus glacialis
CTTAATGATTCTATGATTCTATGATTGCACTATCACTATTAAAATAATTTGTATCTTATTCCTATAACAGATTAGACAGCAGCTTGTTTCCCCCACCACCGCTGCCTTATTTGCTCCTCGTTACTTCCCTCGTCCTGCTTGAAAGTGCCTTTTTGCTGTACTGAAAAAATGGCAGCTGGTGCCGCTGTCAGGCTTGGCTGTCGAAGGGAGCGTGCCAAGAAGTCATCTCCTGCACCCCGATCTGCCACACTGTCACTTAAACTAGCCCCAAAAGCGGGGCCCAGCCTGAAAAGTGACTTGCTAATAACGGCACCTCCTTACGCAGCAGATTTGCTCCTGGCATTTGTATTTAGCATTTTACATCGGGCTTTCAGGCCGCACAGGTTTTTATTTCAGGCAATCGTTCAACTCAGGTCATCCACATTCATTCCTCCGCACCTATCCCCAAGGCCACCAGACTCATCAGCCCCTCTACTTCCCTCCCTCCTGCTCCGTGACCCTCCACATCCAGGCTGCACTTCCCACCGCTCTCCGCACCAAGCCCTGGGACCCTCCAGCAACACTGCCACCCAAAGTCATCACATAACCAAACACTTCTTCACAAGATGTAAGTATCACAACCACGATTTTCATTTATTATAATTTCAAAATGAGACTTTCAAAAACAGGAGAAAAGAACTTTTTGATTGTTCTCATTTTATTTACTTTCTCCTGATTATCAATTTGCACAGGTTTTGATAGCAATATTTTCTTCTCCATGGTCATTGTAAGTAAATTCAGTACAAAATGACATTTTTTGGTAAAGCACAAATGTATCTTCTTAATAAAAAAGAACCAGAAAGCCCAAAACATAAATATGAATGTACTAATTTCAATCGTACAATATAGTATATACAGGATTTCAGGGAGCCTCTGAATATTTTCTATTTAATTGGATAAATTTTCATTTTAATTGTTAAACTTTATGAGCCAATAGGAATTCATTTTGGGGATCTCGCCATTTAATTTGCCTAGTTTAGTACACACATGCTAATTACAGGTGCAGGCACTGCAAAGCACATTTCATAGGGCAATCTCTTTTCAATTTGCTTAAATAAAAATTCCTCTATTATTTCTCTACAAGGCACCAGCCCTTATCATGGCCCTCATGTTCAACAGTTTTGCTCTAAAAGTGATGTTACTGAAGAGCATGCCAGTCCCTACATTTGTCTCAGTGATTCCCCTGCAAACGTGCATAACTTACAAGTATCTAAGTAAAGGAGCTGTCACTCTCAATTAAATTTGAGCTTGTTCTTTACCTGTTCATACTTTCCTACCAGAACTAAATATTCTGCAAGTCAAACTGTGCCTTGATTTGCCTCTGTGAGAAATCCACCTCTTAAAACACTGCCTTGAGTAGTCCAGGTACAACCCCAGTACTTCCCATAGGGTTTCATACATATAAGTGGGAGCAGAAACTGGCCCTACAGTCCCAGTATAAACACAGACATGAACACCACGTGCAACAAGACGCAAACGCAACTCCTTCCCCAGAGCTGTGCCAGACTAACATGAGATGAGCACTGAGAGTTCACCCACAAAGAAAAAAGGGTATTTTCAAATTGAAACAGGAATGATTTTTCTGTAAATAAACTCTAGGGCTGTGAAGGGGTGGGAAACAAAAGTACTGCAAGGGTTCTTTCTTTTGTGAATGATACTTCTTCTGTTCTTACAGTACGACAGCATCCTCATTTTTCACCTACTTTTTGTCAGTGGCAGAAGAGCGAGTGCAGAAGTGTCAGCGGTCAGCAGAAGGCAGCACGGCCGGTCAAGGAGGGGGGAAGGATTGATGCACAGAAGGGGGACCAGCCTTTGTGCGTTCCTGCCTGCTCTCTGTTTCTGGAAATGCCAAACTGGAGATGAGGAAAGAATGGGAAATCGTGCAAACGCGGACACTCACCTTTCTGCTACTTTGGACATCTTTAAACAATGTCTCTCTATCTGCATGTTCAGAAAAGTTATCTGAGGAGAGAGATGACAAGGACATTAACAATCCAGGAGCTCCACAGCACGCCTTGATCATATCCCAACACACTATTGATTTCTCTTTCCAAACAGCTTGAAAGTAACTCAGAAGGAAATGGGACCCTTCCCTAGGTATTAGAAGCAGCTTATTAACTGATTCCAACAGAAGTCTCCGTTTCCTATAGCAAAGACCCAGGGGAAGCTTCAGAAGACATAATTAAAAGCAGGAAAGGCACATATTTGGGGCCAAGGTTCCTAGACTACTCAGGATGCAATGTGATCCCTCTTTCACACCACACTTCTCTGTTCCATTTCTCTGACTGGCATCACAAGACCAATAACGGTTTTACAGCACATTTGCACTCTGCTATGAACTAGTTCTTCACAGTACTCTACAGCCTATGTTGCCTATGATGGAAAAAGCTCAAAAAATTTAGTGTTCAGGTTTAGTTCAGAAGACCACCCTAAAACCGGCAGCCTAAGAAACATGTTTAAAGCTGCCTTTACTAAAATGCTGACCTAGTGATTCCTGCCTGTACTTCACTGAGTGCTGCTTGTTGCAAGAAAGTAATTTCGAGGGAGAGCTCCCTGTGCCAGGGCAAGGATGTGCGAGTTGGCTGGCCATTCCTTGGAGTGATTGTGCAAGTAACTTTTTCCTAGTTCCCTAAAAGCTCTGACTGTACAAAGTCATGCACCGAACGATGCCTTTCCTTACCATCCGTCCCCAGCCTGTGCCCCAGCATGCTGGCTTCTTCCCTAGCCTTTGTCACTGCCCACTTTTCAGACATCCTCAGTGAACTGGAAATTAATCTGTCTACTGGTCCAGAGACAGAATAATAGTAGATTCAAAGGTCAGTATTACCCATAATACATATCATCATACAACTGCACTGCTCAGTGAAAATATTTATCTCTTTCTCTCGCTCTCTCTCTCTTTAAACCCTTACTACTTCACATAAAGTATGCGACGATCAAGGGCAGGTAATTGCTAATATCTCAATAACTTTATATGCTTTTTTTTTTTTTTTTTTTGCAGATTACAGTTCTCAGAAGACTTGCCATACAGCGATCTACTTACTTGTTTCCGGAAATCCTCTTTTGTAGTTTTGCGTACAGGTTGGGAGGGCATGTGTACAGGGCTTTGGGGCTGAGACTCCTCTGTAACACCATATACTGACTGTGAGGAACCAATAAAAAACAGAAGAGATTACGGCATTTTTCTCTGTTATGCAATGTGGAAAAGTGCAGTATGCAAAGCAGTAAGTTAACAAGCCAGCAATTTCCTACTGTTTATATCCACAAAGGTCAATAATCATTCAGCCTGGAGCAAAATTTACAGATCAGACCGTGCTTGCAGACGCCTGCACTTGGAAGGTCTGCAGGCACATTAAGAAAAGAGTTTATTTTAAATGTTAAAATGCAGCTGATAATTTTTAGGAGGTCTGAAGGCTGTGTGTGTCAACGCTTGCAGGATGAACACTGGGAGTGGCAATTATGATGAACCAAGTGGAGAAAGAAAAGACTAGAACCTAATCCTATGCCATCTTCTTTCACTTGGTTTAATTTCTTGTTGTAAAACTACACATTGAAGAAAGAGCTTAACCAGTTGTCAATGGGTCGAGTTGACGTGAATCTCTAAACAGAAACCTGCAGATTGACTTGTAGCCATTCATTTTCAGGACAGAGACCTCCACTGAACGAAATATCAGTTACCCTTTCATTCTGTGCTTTTGCTTTTTATTTAACATTCATAAGAGACATGTGAATAGCTCTGCTGCAATTTAACCACCCATGAAAGTTCAGGAGTCTGGTGTCACCTCCAAAACAGGTAACAAGTGATAGGATGAGAGGAAATGGCCTCAAGTGCGCCAGGGGAGGTTTAGATTGGGTATTAGGAAAAATTTCTTCAGTGAAAGGATTATCAAGCACTGGAACAGGCTGCCCAGGGAAGTGGTTGAGTCACCATCCCTGAAGGTATTAAAAAGATGTGTAGATACGGCGCTTAGGAACATGGTTCAGTAGTGGACTTGGCAGTGTTACGGTTGGACTCTATGATCTTGAGGGTTTTTCCCAACCTCAATGATTCTATGATTCTATATATACAGAAGAGCTAAAACTTGCGGGAAGTCAAAGACACCCAAGTTGCTAATGATCCAGCCTTTGAACTGAATAAGGTGGGTAAACAGCTCTGAAAAATCCGTGCCCAAATAATTTCTGAAAATGGGACCTAGGTACTTTTGCCAATTGCTTTTAATTTTACGGGAGTGCAGAGCCAGCAGATATCTGGGACGCAGAGCTCCTTAATGCCCTTCTCAGCTCTACCCATCACCCAGTCTGTACCGCTCTGCAGGTAAAACAGGAATAGTAAATTCACCAATTAGAACAAAGCAGAAGTGATATTTGCAAAATGCTTTTTTTTGGTTCCTATTGGGTAAGTCTGATATACTGTAGGTGTCAAGCATGATTTGCATTAAAAACAAACAAACAAACAAAACCACAACCAAAACCAGAAACTCAAACTGACCTTTTTCACCTTCTGTGGGTTTTTCATACGACGACACTTTCTAATGTCCATTTCTGTGGTGTTCACACAGCCTGGCTGAAAAGAGATGGTAATCGTATTATTCCTCTGTTTACAATCCACATGCTACCTCACCTTTCTAAAATATACAATTAGATCTTGTCCAAAATTCTTTCCTGAAGTTTGTGTCCCATAAATTATCCTTGCTAAACAAGAAACTGCATATATCCAAAGTTGGCATCTCAGCACCCAATCCATTTACTCATAACTTTGGCACCAAAAAGAAATATCTCCGCTAAGATGGGACCTTTTTCTAGGAAGTCTGAGCCAAACTGGATAAGCTGCTTTTCTTTCGTACACACAATAAATAATCTTCAAAACTTCGCATTTATCATAGATTTCCAAATCAATAGTTGCATGCATGCGCAAGCCTAGAATGTCCAAAATAATCTTGTAGACACTTGATGTGTTTTGAACTGTGAGGAAAATCCACGTGGTGACTTTAAAGGCAATGTATTTATGCAATACATGGCGCAGTGTTTACTAGTATTAAAACTTTCCTGTCAAAACCTGGAAAGTCTCATCATTCAAAAAGAGCTTTACCACAGGCCTGTGCACATCCCAGAATGCTCTTTCCTGGCTGTCCAAAATCTTTCTTTCTGTTTTATCCTTTTTTCTGTCGATTCTGAAAACAAAAGCATAAACATGTAAGTCATTGTACAAGTAATGCTTTCTTCTTTGCTACAGTTCCTAGCTGGGGTTTTCAACCCCATGATAAAAAAAAAATCAGAAATCCACTTTTTTGTACAGCAATGTCACACTGCCGCTTGCAAGGCCATGTGCTGCGAATAAAGTATCACTGATGTTTTTTACTCCAATATGTGTCAAAAGAGATTTTCCTATTAAGGTGGAAAATTTAATTTAACATCTGTTTTTTCATCTGGAGAGGAAAGCAACCTTTCCCGATTCTCTGTTCCCAGCCCCTGACTTGGCAGGCTGGGGAAGTTTGTGTTTGGCTTTGCCTTTCTCAGGAGACCCACCAGGACCCTCGTTACTCCAGGTGAAGCTCTCGGATGGTGCTGGATGGAGGTCCACGTTGGGAAGCCCCATTGCACCCCGCTGCCCCAGCGGCACCGCTGGCATGACCACAAATTGCGCAGGGGCAGCTATCCCAGGCATTCCCAGCAGCAACAGCACAGGCAGCACTTGGGGCCACCCTCCTTAGGGCTTTCAGCAGACGGGCTCTGCCCCCCGCCCCGGTGTCGGCAGAGCGAGGGGTGACAGCACGGGCAACCGGAGCAGAGCTCGCTGCTCGTCCCCGTGCAAGCCAGTGCTCACGCGAGAGACCCGCGACTGGGCCAGCACAACTGTAACTCAGTAATTTCAGCCCTGATGCAGCCAGTGCATCGACTCACTTAAAGCGCACACATCAAAGGCGACCGGAGTTTGTTCAAAACAACTGTTCCCCTGTCTCTCGGCAGCATTAAGCAATTCGCTTCTGGTGCCTTGCTCCCGTGCTCAGCTCTACACGTGAGCACAGCAAAGTCACCACCGGCTTGCAAGATCTACCTGCGGAGAGACTGGGTGAGGTACAGGGAAGGAGGAACTGCCTTTGCCTCCAGAGCAGGATTGAAAAGCTGACCGCATCCCTGTGCTGGGTTTCTGCACTGCTGCCACCCAGGAAAATCAAAGCAGTGAAGAAAAAAAAAAAACACACCAGCTGGGATTTCTGACCATCAGGTTCTCCCCGCTCCGGTTTTTCTTTTGGAGGGGCAGTGATCCTCAGCTAAATCTGTCCTAGAAAAAGGATTAGGAAACGGGGGACTGAAACTGAAGTTTCTGAACACCCCTCTCCATAAAAAGCCCGAGTCCTCCAGAGTTCAGTATCACTCTCTGAATATCCTCCCTCCAAAGCTGAGACGAGAAACCAGCTCTGCACCAGCTCTGTCCCCGCACAAAGACAGAGCAGCCGCCCGATGGCAGTCGCTGTACTGCGCTGGGGAGCAAACGCAGGCACCCAGCCCAAAACTTCTTCTTCTGAGCGAGCCCTTCGTGCCCAGCCAAAGGGGAAGGTGAAGTCTTCAGCCAACCTCACACCACCCACGAACTGGAGGGACTCTTCAGAGGCTCCATGAATTGTCTTCATGGGTGCT
>NW_009208819.1:6701-29965 GCF_000690835.1 Fulmarus glacialis
CTTACCGGTAACTCAGTATTTCACATTTTAAACTATGAAGACACTACATAATTAGATGCTCTGCGGCTGCAGTTTTTGAGCAATGTAGGTACAGCAATGGAAATCCTGTGTGCAAAGAAAGATGTGGAAGACAGAGCAGAACTTGATCAGCAGGAGGAATGTTTTCAGGTATTTTTGGTTTGTTTTCCTTTTTAGTTAATTCAGGGCTGTGAATTACACTGTGAATTCCAGCCCTGCCTTGTTGGAAAGCTGAAGACTGAACCATGACATAAACTGGGAACCAAGATGATAAAACTAGCCAGCAAAAAAAGTTGATAGTGGCCAGTCCATGCTTACGTTCCAAAGAAAACTGAATGGAGAAAAGATGAATAAGCAACAGTGATCACATCAAGAATCTGATATTTACATTCCTTTCTTAGGTAATAGTTGTATGCTGTGGACAGAATGCAGAATTTTGTTTTGACTTAGATTTTTTTCTTAGTTGTTTTTTTTTTTCATCTTGGCAATAAACCTTTAAGTAACTGAAAGCAGAATTGCTATCTTAACTTCTAATTTTCTCTTCCAAAGAGAACACTGGTATTCTGGTTGGAAAAGATCCCTTAATGACCTTGTAAATTAAAGGATAATTACCATGTACTTAAATAGTGCATAATTACAATGTTATTAAGCAAAGAATTATTAAGCAAAATTCCAAAGAGTTAATCAAAGATAGAGACATATACCTCAGCCACACCCTCAAGAAATGATGTTCCTTAACTTTTTAGCATCTAATGCTGAAAGTGCAAATTCCTTCTAGTGGTACAGAGTGCCGGTACTGGTGTTCCCATGCGCCATCTTCACCAACCTTTCCATTTTATAGGTGACAACTACATGCACAAAATGGACATGGAGGGTTTTAGGTGCTAGTTTGCAGACACTAGTCTACAAACCCTAGACCATACCCATTTTGCAGCAATAATGAAAACATGCTCAAAACATTGAGAGGCTTCAAACTTTTTTCACAGGGGAAGATGAGAAAAAAAAGTAGATTTCAATTATGAGCAGAGGATAGGAAAAACCCAAATAGTAAATCCCAGTAAGTTTCATGTAAGTGGTACTTAATTCTCCACACTAATTTAGCAGTGCAAGTCGGACTGCAGAGAGCAGAGCTACAATACAGTCAACTGGAGATTGGTATAAAAACGAGAAAACCAAATCCAGTCTGTTGGAGAGTCAACTGGAGATTGGTATAAACGAGAAAACCAAATCCAGTCTGTTGGAAATACCACCCTTATAGTCACTTTGAAGGGGCAGTATTTTTAAACACGGAAATACTTTACAAGCATAGAGTTACACAGACAGATGAAAAAGTTCTGTTCTTTCCATTTATACAAAACAAAAATACCACACAAAAGTAGAAGCAGAACGGGCAAGTGAATTGCCCAAGCTCCCATGGTGAATCCAGGCTCAGGAGCTCCTGACCAACATTTCCATGTACAGATAATTAAACCCATCTTTCAGATTCTGGCACAAACCTTCAGAATTGGCTCTCTATTGTTTCTAGTCTGCTGGTCATTAAAATTCACTAGCACCTTCTAGGCTTAGTTGCAGTAAAGACTTTGACAGAGAAATTTTATCTCTACAAAATCTCCTTCCCTTCGCAGTTCAATACCGGTGCAGTTTAGTGCTCCAGGATTACTCACTTCACTTGGGCCTCAGCTTGCATGAAGATGAACTCCCACTTTCTTGCAAATGCTCTCTGAAGTCTTGCTAAGTTTTCCTGACAAAAGATGAAAATAGTAAGAACAATTCATCCCTGTAATTATAACAACTGCTTAAGCACAGTTAGCATGGCGGTTTATTTTACTCCTTTTTTTTTTTTCAAGCTGGAAGACTCAAGACACAGAAGTCTGTTGGTTTCAGATGAACTATCTTGCAGGCAAAGCAAGGTTATAACACATCCTTTCAGGCTGCAGCCCCATAGCTGCAGCCAAGAAGGCCCTGTCAGGGAGAAGTAATGGAGTGTGATGAAGACAGCCTGAGCTCTACTATGAAAATAATGATGCACTTGTTCCCAAAAGATAACATTGAGAAGCTTTGTGAAGCTGACGACTTTCATTTCTGATAGCAGATGGCTGCCACCTGCATGTTTCCCTCTCATCCCCACTTTCCCTTCCTCCCCCCACTGCTCTCTTCTCTTCAGGCTTTTGCAAAGGTGCAAAGCCTGAGCACCCCTTGCTTTGCTCAGCCCTGAGAGCATTACGCAGCTGCACAGCACTGAAGGCTGGGGATTGCCAGGATGATTCATAAAAGGAAATAGCTTGTTTGTCTGAACATTGAACACTGTCTGAACACTGAACATGGCTAACTGCAAAGACTGGGTCCAGATGCAGCCTTGCTCTACATCTGAAGTAAGAGCTCTGGTCCAGACCCATTACAGAGAGCAAAAAAAAGGTGGATGTGACTTCATCACAGCTCAAGGTCAAACTTGGGACATGACCAGAATTTCAGGCTCAAATGGCACCCCGACGTCACATATCCACACCCACCCTGACAAGGAGGCCTACGAGACCGTTAACCTGACGTTCTTCTCCATTACAGCTGGTTCAACTGTTGCAAATTTTCATTGAAATGAACACTATTAGTTCTACGGCTGTTCTTTTTACAGCTATTCCCTTTATTTCAAGGAAGTGCTTAAGTGCATGCATTTCAATGCTAGAATAAATCTTCCTATTATTTACTTTAAACTCTTGTATAACACAAGGCATAAAGCTTGGCGCTGTTACCACCAAGTCCATGTAAGAGTTTCAGTCCGTACACACGGAAGAAAACAGTTAAGCAAATGATTTACAGCTGTGCTGAACTGCGATGATTTCCTTAACTGTGGTTACAAGGAAGAACTACTTGTAATTATCTGCAAAAACAATTTTTTGTGGGTTTCTTTTTTTTTCACTTTATTTTAAATTATGTTCACATGTGCCCTCTGGAGTAAATACGCTGAAGCCAATGAAACATCACCAATTGATGCAATATTTGAATCATGCTTATGTTTGGCCAATTATAAACAAAATTGAATGCAATTATGCAAGCTTAATCATATCATCAAGACCCTTGCTCTACCAGTATAAATGTGGTAGAATGCTGCAAGCAGAACCTAAAAATGAGAAGATGTCCCCTGAGATGCTTTGTAGAGATTCTCTTTGGAAACTCCAGCTCAGTGCTGATGCCTACGGAGAAGCATTCTCACACTACATCTCCAGAAATGTGTACTAAATACACAGGGCTCCTTCCCACTCCTGTAAGCCTGTTTCTCTCACTTGTGCTCAGCTTACATCTCCATTGCTGGATCTGCTTCAGCTCCCCTAATGACTAGGAAGAGTCGGTGCCATTCTTATCTGATTGTCTCTAATTAAGAGAGCAAAGTTTGAACGCAGAAGCAATCTCTAATTGTGCAATGCAATATTCACAAGAAAAATGAGAGACTGCCAAGACCTAATTATTTGCCATCACTGGAGCATTGCTACTCTCAGTAGAAAACGATGTGCAAAAGTACTTAGCCATAGCCTCGCTGCATGTGTGTGGGAGCGTGTGCGCTGCTGAACAGCCTTTTGTTGCTTTATGATAGATCTTTAGAGTACTTGCAGCTAATTGGTTGGCTGTGAGCAATTTTAATGGTTTTAATAATGAAATCAACAATACGCAGAAGAGAAAACTCAGCAAAAGGATGTGTAAGCGCATGCAGATTATTATATTCCTTCCTTTATGCCTGTACTTCAAGATTAGAACTCCTGGCAACTCTGGATGCATTTCCAGGGTGGACTAGACAAGTGGCAATTTTTGCATGCTCTTCACTGAAAGGACCAAATGGCATGTATATACATACATGTGCTCAAAAGTCCCAAAATGTAGAAGGTAAGGAAGAAGGAAAAAGTCCATTCTTGGAAAAAACCCTAATATATATGTGACAAAAATGTTTTCATTGTAATAAACATGAGCACAGAAGTCCGCTAGAACCAGCTTTGTTAACAAACCCTCCAATGAAAAACTCCATATTTAAAATTCAGCTGTTACACTGTTGAGCTAGTAAACAAAAAAAAAAGTCAGTATGATAGAAAGAAAAGTTCAGCTGGTCAGCGCATTACACTGCTGGCATTCAAAGAAACTCACACCAGCCCTGCCCCTCCTGCCTCCATCTTCCCACTCCTCTCCACCCAAACCCTGCACAATCTGAAGCCAAGGTTGGGGATATTTTTACGGATAATCATTTCATAACACACCCTGAATAAGCTTGAGTAATAGTTTTTATATGGCATATTGAAAACAGTCCAAGTCTAATACCTGAAAACTTTCCGTTTAAGGCCCGCAACTAGATGGGTTGTTGGCAATTTAATTGCCCAATAATGCACCTGAAAGCCATCATTTCGTGTGTTAATATCTGCTATATCAACCAGAAACTGTTAACTGGAAAGAGGAAACCAATGTAAACTTCTGTGAAATTTCCCCGATCTTGGAGGGCTGGCTATACAGCAGATGCTTTAATTTCAGATGTTGCAAAGCCAGGGATATTCCCCAATCATATTTGTGGTGTTCTCTCCAGATCAACCTCCACACAATTCTGACAACTGAAAAAAAAGACACAGTAAAGGCTGACCCCAAAGCACAAAATGGCAGCATTCAATTGGCAAGCAAAGCTCTCCCCACACCCTCCAGCTTTAAACTCTAGCAGCAGTGTACCTACGGCTTCATAATCTGCCAGCTCCAGCCTAGCTTTGTTCTGCATGGTCCGTTTGCAAAGGTAGATGGCTAAAGGGAGAAACAGAATGGAAAACAATTACAGACAGATTATTAGTACTAGTTCTTAAAAAAGAAAAAAGTGCTTCATGCACTGTTCATTCTCATCGAAAGCAACACAAAGCAAGGAATGAGAAGGCTGAATACCCAGCTGATATTACCCACTAGTAATCTCAGGGGCCTTAAACATCTGGGACATCTCATTTAAAAGTGCTCAGAGTAGATGCCAGGACCTAACAAGATGTCTGAGAAAGGCACAATTGCTTCTGGGGCTGGTAAAAGATTTAGCATTAGCAACCTGTTCCCCTCAGCACTTTGGGAATATGCCTGCCAAAGTGAGCAGTCCTGCACTTCTCTTCTCCTTTTGTTTAAAAAAAAAAAAAAAAAAAATCCAGGATATTGAAATGGAAAGAGAAATATGGGCCAGAGCTTAAAGGTATGATCTGAGCATTTTTTCGTATGCTTCATCCACTTACTCTACACATTTCAAATGGTTAAGTAAAGCCTTCTCACATTTCACCATAGGCAGACACTGCAGAAACTGATGTGGTTTGGGATTCTGAGGGACACGATGAGCCCAGCGCACAACACCAAACGAGTCCCAGGCTGCTTTCGGGGAAAGCCTCAGCTGGACTGCTAGCTCACCCTATTTCCATTACAGGCTGAAACACAAGGTCCCCAGCACACCCTGGCTATACAGTCAGGTGTGAACTACGTAAGAGAGGTCCAGTGCTCTCATTTTGGGATGGATCTAGGTGTGAATTTTACAGCTTGTGTTTTGCCCTTTCTCACGCTGCAGGGCCAGGTACTTTTTGTCCAACAGCGCACCAAACTGGAGCGGGGCAGAAGGCAAAGCATCATCTACATAAAAATGCAACAAATCTTTTCGAGAAAATGTCAGCTTTTCTTTGAAAACCACAGGACTTTGGTTTCCAGATAAATACAATTTTCTGACACCTTCATAAATGTTTTCCATTGGAAACCTATTCTATTTAAAAATACATGTAAAAAACAGTGCTACTCATCTAATTCTATTCTATGCTATTCCTACAATTTTAACCTTCATATAATGAGCCAATATTATGCATCTTAACCAGAGCTGATCAGTTCATGTATATTTATATTTATACATCTCAAGAGCAGTTTCATCTGTAAGCCATTTACAACACCAAATAAAGTGAGAGTCAGTCATCTCACAGTATTTCTTCACGCTAGGCAGTGACCTTGCCATCAGCAAGTTAGTTCCTGTCCTGTGAGTGGATCCACGCAAATAGAAAAAGTATGAAGAGCTGCTGGGATTTCAGTTTTATTTGGGTCTACTGCTAGTTTGGGATTAATTCCTGGGAAGACTCCATCTGTACAGACCTCTGATATGCAAAGGCTGATTATAAGCATATGTTAGAGATTTCTGGGACAGATGAAAATCTGTCACTACAGGACTCAGAGCTAATGCAGTTGCAGCTTGCCCAGCTGTGGGTCAGCTCATATAGGGCTTCATTTCCACTCAATGCCCTTGCAGCACAATAATCTGACTGCAAAACCAGTTATTTATCAGATATTATAGGAAAAAACAGAACTTCCCTCTCCAGATTGTTATTCTGATATTTACAGAATACATATTTGGCACAGTTCAGACAGTTATATATGGTGACTGTAAAATCTGGAAATTATTTTGCATATAATGAACAGCATCATGTTTCCTCCTAAGCAGTTCCCTCATCGGGATCACATAAGTCTGTGCTAGCTTTCCTGCAGATGAGGACTGCAAATGAACTATTATATGACAGACACCATTGCAGGCTACTTCTCCACCCCAGCAAATGATTTCCAGAATCCATAATGATGAGTAATTATTGCCGGGGAAAGAAAAAAACCTGATTATTCAGGGAGGAGTTCTAAACTGATCTTAGATTATGAGATATTTCAAAAGAAGCACTTCCAGAAGCTCCTGTTTTATGAGCACACACACGGATTCACTTCCTTTTCCAATGCCACACCAGGACGCAACAATTGATTTTATCATTTAACCATGAAAGAAGTGCAGTTCTGGAAGAGACAGCAACATTGCATGCAGACAGCTAAAGATAACACCACTAACATATTTTCTTTATGTATTATCACTGTCTACAGGCACTCACATGTGTAACGCACCATGTTGCAGTTTAGTAGCTCATAAACCATGCTCAGCCTTCTCTTTTTTACCAGCTATCAGCTGGCAATCTTAAAAAAAACGGGAAAAGTAAGTCTGATGTCATGTATCAGAGAACTTTAACTATGGGTTGCCATCAGTTATATACTGGTTTATTGATCAGCCAGATGAGTGCCCAGATGAGGTAACTTTTTATTGATCAACATATCAGATCCAGCTACAGATCAGAGTATGTTCTCTCACAAAAGCAATATTGGTATTATTTAAGATTCCCAAGCAGCAGTATTCTGCTTGCCATAAATCCTGCCGAAACGAACAGAGCTATGGGAGAATGAAGGTAACCCTGGCCTAGCTTGACAGCTACAGCTCTATGGGCTTGAGACACCCTGGGATTTCACTTCACGTATTTGAGACAGGCACAAATCTGCCTCTGGTGCTGCAGCAGATGAGGAACTCTGCTGATGAAGGGTTTAGACAGCCAACAGTAATTATTTTAAGGACAATTTTTTCCATCACAAACTTTCTGTACTAACTTTCTACAATGAAATAATTATACTCTCACCATAATCTGTGTTTTCTGGTTCCCAGCAGTTTGAAGGCCAAAAGTACGGTGCCTAAGAAACAATATAGGCATTTTTGTAATTTAAGAGATGAAGAACAATTCAGATGCAGAAAAACATTACAAGTACAGAAAGAAGAATCACAAAGTCTATGGCCCAGTCTCTGCCCTCAGGGGAAACACTGCCACAGATCTCAGTAAAAGTGAAGAAATTTTCCAGGAAGGTATCACCTTTAACATTCCTCACAGCAGGTAAACAGAGATGCTGTAACACAAGCATCTCTTGAGAAGGATGTCCAGTATGTCCAGTATCCTGATGACATTTTAGACACTGTTGCCATCTCATCTGAATGTGGACCTCTTACCCTCTATCCCCAGAACCTCCTCTTTCCCCAGGAACTCACAAGCACCCTGATTTTTTTTTTTTTTTTAAAGGAGCATAAGAAACCTCTTGGCCTTTTATATATGCTACACACCACTTGTTTTTTTGGAGCAACTACCAGTGTGGTTGGCAGCCTACAAAACAATTTACTTTTTAAATATAACAGATGGCAGAGGTCAAAACTCAGCTGATTAGAGGCATTCTGAAAACAGAAGTCTTGCTAAGCTTACTGCTTTTGTTTTCTATCCAAGTCTGCATATTGCAGTTGCTACAATTAATTACAAGGTATTACCTACATGTGGCTGTATTTCAGTTTTAACATGAATGAAAAATAACGTCCCTGTGTTCACACAAATTACAGAACACTGTTTTGCATTACTGATGTAATGCCACAAATGGGCATAGGACATTACACACACAAAGACTATTCCTTGCACCAAAGTACAGTGAGAAAACATGGAGGGATCAAACAATACAGGGTTCAATACTCCTCACTGATACGTATCTTAAGAACTTCCAGAGATGATGAGCTCCTGTTAAAGGAGGGACTGATGTTGAGGTAGAAAATGGCAAGAGGAGAGTAATGGAAAAGGAAAGTTATTCTATCAGGTTATTTTTGCAGAAAATGGCTGAGCAGAACTGTTGCAGGAAATGACAACAGGCAAAGAATAAGCAAAAGTTGTAGGAAAAGATAAGGGAAAGAAAAGTCAATAAGCAGTCAAGACAATTTGATGATGTGGTTTACACAGGCTTAAAATAAGGAAAATAAATTAAATGATACTCTGCTTTTGAAATCTAGCTCCTGAGAGCTGCAGAGGACAACTTCTCATGGTGTCATTCTTTTAAAATATAGAGAAATACAACTAAATGGGCAGTCAGTATTATCCCTGCTTCTGTCAAGTCTTGCATGACAGGAAGGGCAAGACTTTCAGAAAAGCAAGGGAACTATCGTGAAAAATCTTAGCCTGAATGATGCCAGGTAACCAGAAGGTGGGGTGAGATAAGGGGAGGTCTGTGGCCTCCTGGGCTTCTTTGTTCACCATGCCACTGGTCTCATATGATAACACAATACCACATTAGCAGTAGGACAGTGAGCATGAGCAGCAGCAACATCAGATGCAAAGAGGAGAACAGGCTTTTCAAATGAAAACTAAATAAGAGAAAACAAATGTAAAGGAGGAACAGAAGGGTGAACAGAAGAGAGGTCACAGGAAAGATACGGGAGCTGGCTGAGATCATGCAACAGAGAAACACAAATTCAGCCAGCAGGATTAGGCAGTAGGACTCCAGGTTTGAACTTATTGCCTCTTTTAAAGTCATGCAATCTGTCCAAAAGGAGTTGTTGCAGCACAAGCACTCAGTTATCTAGGAGGTTGACAGCAGCAGTCTTTGGAAAGGGCATGGAACTCAAGCGCAGGATGCTTTAAAAATTCAACACATCTGGAAGCATAGGAACACTGGGGGATAGAGATGTCCCAGCTTAGGTGACTGCCAAGGTTACACATCCTCTGTAAAAGAGCCAAAGCCTGAAGCTTGCCCCATCCCACACCAATCTGTAACTGAGAGGATAAAAATTTGAATTTGCTGCTGTGCCAGAGCTTGAATGTCCAACTCCAAAGTTTGCCCTGGTCCACTTTGCACAGGAGGGTGGCTACTCAATTCTGTGCCAGGGTTAGAACCTGAAAGTAATTTTCTTTCTCCTGGTTTAGTTCAACTCTGAGTACAACAGCGTTGAAATCACATATCAAACATAATCACAGGACATGTCAGTTCATTTATGTAAAAACTGTGGTCAGAAAGTAGAAAAGAGTGATTTGGGATTCTAAAGCAGATCTTTTTGAAGGGACTTCATAACGTCCTAAGGCCTCTACCAAGCCTCAACCCCTGGCTTCACAGACCTAACGGGTGCTTAGGGATAAAGAGTGGGTGATTTCAGCAGTATTATTGCAAGGACAGCAGAAGGGGCCACAAAGAAGGCAGAGGGCTCACCAACCTGAAAACGATAGAACGTCCCATCATCTTTCAGGGTAAGAACATGGTCTGAGATCGGAAAGACATAACCCTGTGCAGCGATAAGACTTCCCAAGTGTATTGCTTCCCCTGTGAAAGAGAGAAAACAGCAGGGATGTGTCAGGAAGACAGGCACCGCACACTCCTCTGCTTTCAGCAGCGGCCCTGGCGATGGCTCACGCGAAGACCTGGTGCAGGCACGTGCCTCTGTACCCACACCGCATCCTTACGCCTTCCGACCAAACCGTGCAAAGCAGGAGAGCAGAAATCAGCCTTACAATACAGATGAAACACTGCTCAAATGTTTAACCTGCTGGTTTTATGTTTACAAAATGTCACACACCCGTTCAGCTCTATAGTCTGAAATTCAATTCAAAGCACATTATCTGCCACAGCTGACAAGAAGCCTGTTCCACCAGTGAACCTCACTTGCCTCTATCAAATCCGACAAACACCTGCAACATCAGGTCATTAGCAGCGTGTTTATTCATAAAGACAAATCCTGACACTGTAGCATTGCCTTTGTTAGAGGAAACAGTGCTGAGGTAAAGGGGAGCACGTATCCAACAACTGCCAGGGCAACCTTCACCACCGCAGAGGTACATTTGCACAGATTTTCAACCAATGTCAGCTGTCAAAAGCTGCATCAACTTTCTCAGAGTTGCAAAATACATATCAGCTGCTCATGTACCCCCAAGCAGATAGATAATAAAGCAGCTGTGTGCAGCTGAAATCCAGATTCATGAGAAGGGATGTGTGTATAGGGATGCCCTGGGCGAGACAACACTGCCCCTATCTCTGCTTTTATGTGGTGACAGTAGGTGGCAGAAACAAACTGGGAGGTGAGATGCTGGATTTTTTCCCTTTCCAGAAAAGGAAAAGAAACTTCTGGACCTGCAGATCTTTTCTTCCTCTTTTCCGAATAGTTCTTAACTGTGCCAAAACGATTTTGGTTTCTCTTCAGAGTGAACTATTTGGACTGGGCCCATACACTGATCACTGTTTACGGCTGATTATCCATTTATCTGTCTGCTGTGATAAACTAGCAGCCATCATCTGATCCCATGATGGTGTCTGTGTCATCCTTGGCCAGTATGTCCTGTCAGTCACGGCTACCTTTCTCCACATCATGAAACCTGTCACTGCCTTTGCCACTTAACCATACACATCCACCAACTTCCTTTCTAAGTCTGCGAACAACCTTAAAATCACTCAGGCTTTCTTAGGTAGCAACAATTTCACAGACAGGCTAAGACTCCTACAAAGTGCTTTCTGTGTGTTGTGGTGTAAGGCATTAGACTTAATTAAGATGTTGATTCTTATCGCTTTCCCTCCTCCTTCCCTCCAATGCTTAAATCAACCATGTTGTTCCACTGATATTTTAGACTGCAGCAAAATAGCATCTACTGTCTAATGGCACACACAATACAGATGGAGTATCTGTTCCTCCCCAGCTGTGGTCACCTTACCTGGATCCTCAATGCTGAGGTTCTTTATAAGCCACTGCACAATATCAGCACCTTAAAAAAAAAAAAAAAAAAGTGAAGAAAGCATTAAACACTGAGACCACAGGGTTTTAGAGCCCTAGAGAGAGATAACACTGAGATAGATACAATAGAACTGACACGAATTTTATTCCATTTTCCTCTTTTTCTTCACTGAGATTTCAGAATGTTTTTCCTTCTTGTGCCATACTGTAATTATATAGTTATTGACAGGTACTAAGTCCAAAGAAGTATTCTGAGTGATAGGAGCCTTGACATACTTTAAGTCAGATGCTACTCTAACGGTTCCATGTAACTTGTTCTCTCCCAGTTGTTTTGCTCTCACCTCAACATACAGAGAGTTACGTTTCTGCAAGCACTAACTAGGAAGGAGACGAAGGAGCTTCTACTGGCACCCTGCACCTGTAATGTCAAAGGCAATAATCTAAAAGTACAGAACGCGTTATCAGTCAAAAAAAGACAGAAGAAAGTCTCGCTTATGTCAAAGACAAGCAATGTCTTGGAGAAGGAAGAGGGATTCAGCGTGCCTGTAACCAAGCCACTGTTGAGCTGTCACCTGCTAGTGATCGCACCAGCAGCACCATGGCCAGGAGCAGGGAAGGCCCATCAAGGCCCATCAAGTAGTTTATTAGGTTTTCAGGGCCTATCAAGTACTACAAAGCTTTTTGCTATCTTATAAACAGCTTAAAGATCTCTAGGATTGATCCTCTCTATGTATACAACCTCTCTGTTGCTCACATGGAAATCACAGAAGTGGAAAACTTGTCGCTGTTCAGTACAAGCTAAGGCCTTTTATCAAAATACACCACGACAGGGCAGCAAAATTTAGTTAATCCCCATACTCAGAAAGTTAAGCTTAAAATGAAACATAACGGTGTGTACAAGCCAGCTAACACGACTTGTCCAAAGTCAAAGGCAATCAGCAAGGGCACTTGGAGGCAATTTAGCAAGTCCATGCCAAGTTATGGCAGCTTGCTGCACAACCTAACGATGCCATGTCTGGATGCAGACACACCACCAAGCCCTTCTCGGCGTACAGTCAATTTGTTGAGAAGTATTTGCATTCGCATACAGTAGGCTAATAGCCCCGGAAATACCTAGTGCTATGCTTGGTGATATATCAGCTGAAGATAGCCTACAAAAAGGAACTGATCTCCCGCATGGTTCAGGCTTACTAAACAAACCCTGGAGGATCCCATGTACATGGAGCACTTCTGAGTTCAGACATGGTGGGTACTTCAAGAAACAGCATAACCCACACGATGCCTGTTCCAGAAAAGATCCGAAGAACATTTTGCTTTCCACAGGCCCAGAGCATCCCCACACCCTCAACAAATCTTACATACAACGAAGGCCAGGAGTCACAAGTATGATGTGCCACAGAGAGAGAAACAGGCACCGCTAGTGTGCCAGGTCCCTGCAATGTCTTCAGGTCTGAGTGACTCTCCCATACAGGTGAAATTCCCACTAGAAATGTGGGCTCTACTCCACACAGAAGGGGACGACAGCTCCCGCTCCCCCCGACAATGCAAGCTGACCCACGACTCCGCAAGGAGCACCAGTAAATCGTCTCCAGTCAGGCTTCAGCGGCGAGCAGGAATATGGACCTGACCTCCCTCCTCCCCCACCCAAGGCAAGTGAAACAGCTTGTCCCTCGCAGGCAATCAGCAGAGCTCCTTCCTGAAGATCAGGGAAGCATCTGCTTTCGCTTAAATACTGGGCAAACAGATGTGACCAACAAGCAGCAGCTGGGCGCTGTCTCAATTTGCCTTGCTGGTATAAACAAACCAGATACTAAAGGACCGATCTCAGAAGCTTGTATTCTCAGCTGTATAGTCACTCTCCATACCTCCCAACTCCACCTAAGAGCAGTTTAAGTTGCCACTATCCTATTTGGAAAGTTATTCCAACCCCCTTTTTTTCCTTTTTTTTTTTTTTTGATAGATAGAACTCTTTTTGTAACTTCCCAGCGTAATTTTATTAATATGCAATTTATATGCATTTGATATCATACCTGTATTATCATTTAACGGAAATAATTATTCTTCTTCCTTGATAGTTCCTCCTGAGTGTTTCTACAGAGGGCTGACATATTGCCTCCCTACCTCCATTTCACTAAACCAACGAAACTCTTTTAATCTCCTCTTAAGATGGTCTCTCCCTTTACTTTACCATTCAGTAACTCTTCAAATTTAAGTTCCGTTTCTATGCACTGGCGTCACCAGAACTGCAGGCAGTACCTTGCAGAACGTCTAACCAATGCCTCTGGCAATGGTGCCAGCACTCTCCTGCCTCTACTGAAACAAGCTTGCCAGATGTATCCTAAAGTCACATCATTTTTCGGAGGGGTCCAAAACTACTTGCTAGATGAGAACACAACTAGTGAACAGTCCTAGCTGAATAACATATGGGGAGAATGTTCAGAGCCAGTAACTGTTGTTTTGACAAGTTTGTTAATAAAATACCCTATTTTATAAACACGGATGTTCCCTTTTGCCTTTTACAAAACAAAAATACCCTAAAGATAGACAAAACATTTGAGGTTAGAAAACCATTTCAAGAAGACTCAAACTGAAGTGCTTCTGTATTGTTAGAAACAAAACAAAACCTCACAAAATGCTGTCTTTGTTCAAGCTAAACCAGAATCTTTCCTGGGTTTTCTGTTCATCCCCCAGACTAAAAAGTCCACTATTTCTCCTGATTTTGGTCTCAGACTACAAGCTTGCAGTGATCTCTTAGGCATCTTATTGCCAAGTGACGTGACAGTGGTATCTGAAAATCATCTAGAGTAGTGCATTGCTTTGCTCAAGGGAGATGAAGTGCATTCTGCATGATCCCTTTCCAGATATACAGGAATACTTAATGCAGGATTAAGTTTCACTCCATTTTTACATAGAATGATCATGTCCCCAGCTCTACACCTCTTTTGAGGAATCTATTCAATTTTCATCAAACTATAATGAAAAATTCAAGTAATGCTGAAAGCTGGTTCCCCAGTCTTTCTTCCCACTGTTATTAAGATTAAAAAAGAAAGGTTTAAAGGGGCAAGTAAACTGAAGGCACCAACTCAACCAGAATTCCTGTGATCAGCCACTCTGGAATATAAGCAACTCTTGAGATCAGAAATTTTAATTTGTCTCTGCTAAAAACATGAAGTCATTCCTGAATGTTGCCAAGAGCCTAGAAGATTTTATAGCTGTTCTCCAGTTGTCCTGAGGCAGACAGATTATCTTTCTGCTGAGTTTGCTGAACCATTATTTATCACCTGCCAAGACTGATTACTCACCCTCGGGACAATGACAAGTCTTTCCTTCCTCTGTTAATTACTGTCATCATTAATAGCCATGTCACTAATTAATATTCAATCATAATGAAAACTCTTTACTGCCATCTCCCACAACACCTTCAATTTTTAGGATAACACTCACACTTTGGCTTTGCCTCTACTTGTGGCTGTTTCTATCACTGCAAGCTACTTTTGTCCACCCAGAAATACTACTTACGCCCTTCCTCAAATGAGAAAATTCAGATTTATCCTTATAAGACACGGCGAAGATTTGAGTGAATCCTTTACGAGACTCTCCTCTGACAGACCAAGACACAGATTCCTTTATCTCTAAGTTCTCCAGAAAAGTTCATTTTAACCTCTCCTGTAGGTTAAGCCCGACAGACAGTCCTCAGATAACTCACCTTCCCAAAAAGATCTTTTCTGGCTGATTTTCAGATTCCACATTTCACAAGCTCTTTCAGAGGACACCCAAGGGAAACCCTTGACCCTGACATGTTTCCACTAAACACTAACAGGGCATTTGAGATCTTCTGAAAACAAAGAGTTGGCTGTGTTTTCATAATATAAAGTATTGCTGGATCCAGGTAGCAGAATGACTCCCATCTCCTCTATGCTCCTCTCCATACATCTACATTTCCTCTGAGTCAGTATGCTCAGTTCAAGGTTAGTCAACAGCCTGTGAACATCTATTTCCTCCTCACCTATAATGAAATATATCTTTTTGCTTTAGGCTCTTCTTTGAAGCTGAAGTAGATTAAGTTGCTTAATACCAACAGAATAGCTGTATTTCTATGTGCAAACAGATTCACAATGACCATTTATCCAGCTACGTGGTTTAGAGACAGACTAGCAGTTTTATATTTCTTGCCATTTTCTCCATTTTCTGTTCGGCCTCAGTGATCCCATAATAGTAGCGAGTGTTCTCAGAAGGCCATTGCCTGTCAACATGACAAATGAGTGGCCAGCCATGAAAAGATAAATTAAAAAAAAGTTCACAAGGTGTGAGGCCATCGGCAAGATGCAGTTAATAAGATGAGTCACCACCACTATATTTGATGCCTTTTATACTCAACCTAAGTTGTTCTACCTCTTCCAGAAAATCCAGGAGTTACTTGGAAAATGTAGAGCCATCTATAATGAGATTCGCCCATCTTCCACGCACTATGTGAAATGGCAAAGGTGGACAGAACGACGTACCCTCCCCTCCAGCAATTTCTAAAGATCTGCTGCTTGGAGCGGAGACTGTGCCACGGGTTCTGGGCAAAGGAGCCAGGACCACTGGGGTCTGCCTGTCATCCCGTGGACTGGGCATGTCCCTGACAAGGCGTACATACGTACGAACACACACACACATGTGCATACAAATAAAAAAATACAAGAGTATTTCTGAAACTTCAGCAAACGTGCACCTTTGTGTTTCTTTTTATGCCTGATAAGACAACTGCATTTTTTGCTGAGTATTCTGAGATGGCAGAGCTGGCAGTATTCTGACCAGTAGAGCTCCACAGTGATTTGACACGGGACATCTCGTGTTACCCAGGTGTGGCATCAGTGACCAAGGACTAAAGTCTGTCCTTTCTCATGGCAGTTGCTAAGCTGAGCCCTGATCACTGGATGCCATCCAGCAACTACAGCCGATGAGGTGGGATGCTTTGGATCTCAGATTGTTCACAGCCTCATGTTGCACTGACAAATACTAACACTGAAGAAAGTAAGGTCTTAAAAAAAAAATTTAAAAATACTGATCATGTTACGAAAGAATGTGTCATATATACACGTCTACAGGAAGAGACGTAAGATTGCTTGGTTATTTCCTGTCTTTTTACAGTGTTAGTGTAGCCCTAATATTCTCTGAACATATTTTAATGATTTAAAAAAAAAATTAAATATTTTTGCATAGTAGGGCTTTTTTTTTTTATTTTACAAAAGGAATACAAAAGATGTGAAATGTTCAGCTCCTTCCTAGACCTTATCTACACACTTCATGACAAACAAGCTATGTGCCTCCCCTCTATTGTCAGTCACCTCCAAACTCAAGGTCCAGACAGTCTTTTCATGCAAGGGTGAAAGTGTGTTCTCCTTCCTGTCACTTCATTCTTCAAAACAGATGAACTCATTTTAGCACCAAATTTTCCACGCAATTTGCTCCTGAACTCAGACCAATCTTTAAATATTTCTATCAAAAAAGCAAGATTGGAAAAAAAAAACCCCACAAGCAGTCACAATGACATAAAAATACATGCATAGGTGTATGAGCAGCCACTCAAGCTGCCAATCACAGCAATCACACTATTAAATGGAAATAACGTGGTTTGGTCCCTCCCCAAACAGCACTGGGTCCTTGGTAAATCCAGGACAAAAAGGTTAATTAATTATCCCCACTTTTACCACCGGGCTTGCAAAAATAAACAAATGAACACCACCCATGATAAAGGGCAAAACAATTTCACACAAAATTTCTCAGGGCCTCCAGCACTCCCTGCTACTATTTTTCTTACACAGAGCCCTCCACTGACTCCCACAGTGATTTCAGCTAGGTTGGAAGTATAGACTCCTGCTCACAGTCGGGATTTAATGCAAAGTGCCAGTTTTTATGGTAGGGAAAAAAAAAATTAGAAAGAAATATCTAGGTCCCTCCCTAGTATCGTGTTACAAATATTGGGAAAGCACTTTCTAGAATTTGCCTACAATAAGAACATAAATAAATACCAATGCCAACGAAAAAAAAAAATCTCAGCAGTTGACTCAGAAAATGTGGTAATTGCAGCTCTCCTCCATCAGCATGTGGTAATTGCACCACTCAGTGTCGGCAAGGAGCATCATCAAAGCTACAACAGCTTAGAGCTTCTAGCAATAGCAATTTTTCTTTACGTTATATTCACTTTAAATCTTGTTTGTGAATTATTAACAATCATTAGCAGCAGGAGCGTTACCCCTTTTTGATCGAAGCTGCCCAAGTTTCTAAGGAGTCTTTTTGTTCATTGTAACTTTCAAGTGCTTGAATTTACAATTTACTTTTCCTGTAATACAAAATTTGAAAATACAATACTTTGTGTGAAGTAAGAATGATGCTTGGTGGGAAGATGGAAAGCAGCACATGGAGCTAAGTTGAGCGTGAACATTCCAGGATGATAAAACAATGACAAGGACCGAATATTTGTAAATTTAAAAATCTCTGATCCTCTGCCTTTTCCTGACAACAGCGTGGGTTATTTATCACAGTGTGTGGGCTGATATGACATTCCAACCATTTCTTCATCCCTCCTCTGTCTCCTTTACTAAGTGTTATCTACAGAAAGCTGTTCAGTATGCTTGCCCATTTATACCAAATGTCGCTATTTCAAGAGATGGGTCCCAAATAAATACTAATCACTGGGTTTTGTATGTTGCTTTTGAACTTGGGAAGTACGCTGTAACTCTGTTGCATGAGCGTCCATATTTGTGTGAACAAAATCATATGGGAATCTGATCACAGATTTATCGAAAGCCTATTAAAATAAACAACTCTGATGTTTGACTCATGCACGTTCTTGTCCCTGACACCAGGCCCAGAACCAAAATTAACAGCAAACCTATTAATAAATTCTTTCACAAAAGGGAGTAATGACCCAGGCCTGTGGCTGCACTGCAAGGTCTTGACAGACGCTTGTGGTGTTGGGAGAGTGACAGAAGATAACCTTCCCAGGAGAGAGAAAATGCCATGGGCTCCTGTGGTCATGGTGGGGAAAGCAGACGGGCAGCTGAGGGAACCGGCTCAGGGAACAAGACCAGGCAGAGGGCAACACACCGGAGCTGCAGAACTGCTTCTGTGCTGTAACTAGGAATTGAACGGGAATTTCTAGCAACCGAGTGCTAACAGGTTTGAAAATAGCTTACTTTGAAATAGCTTACAAAGTAACGGGCTGCAAATTCACAATTTAACCATCAGCACTGCAGTGTAAATTTGATCTTTGTCTCCAATACATATTTTACATGTAACGCACACACACAATCTCTCCTGCCTGCATTTTAAATATAGACGGATATGAAAGATGAAAGACAGAGATTTGGATTTGCGAAATCCAAATTCCTTGTGTACTTGCACCCTGTTAATAGCTCCTTCTTCTGAACTGCTATTTGGAGGGACTTTTGCTTTCTCATCAAATTGGCCCGGCTACCAAAGCGCACGTACCCGCTACGATGCAGACCTGTAGAGGGAGATTTTCACTAGGCAGGAATCAATAAATGATCAGACATGACAGCGCAGAGCTCTGTGTGGGCTAATTTACCCAGGTAACAAAGATAAATTAGATCGTAAGATCTCGGCGATATCACAGCCAGACTGCTTTCTTTACAATGCCGCCCATCTAAAAATAGTTCAGGTACCTTTACAAGGCGTGAAAGCAAGTAGCAGAAGACATACCAGAAGACAGGTTTCTGGCTTGCAATACCCTTCCATCAACAACACTTAAAAGCAGGCAGCCAGCGCTGAGGAGCAGAAGGATGCCACTAGCTGAGAGCCCTGGATTTAAAATGATTGCTCTACAGCGGTATCAGTAAGGCTGAGTTGGCAAACCTCTTAATGGAGGCAGAGTTAATCCCAGTGAGAGAGGTCTGCCAGCACAGCTTAAACCAGGTCCTCAACTGGAAAAAAAGCAGTACCAGCAAAAGGTCTTTTTCCAGTTGACCTGCACCAATATAAAGCATTCGGTGCTACGCCAGCCTCAGCCTTGTTCTCACTCTGCTTCGACAGAGCTGCGTCGTGTCGGCGTCGGCCCAGCCCTCGCACCCGACGCTCAGCACCTTCGACTGCTTACACACCGACGTTTGCTCGCGCTGAGACGCCAAGCAGCGGTCTTACCACAGGAGCAGCCACAATGATTTATTTGTGCTAAACATTCCTCACCTGCCTTGGAAGCCCTGAGCTGCTATCAGGTCTGGGCTACGTACAGACAGGCCTAGCATCAATAAGCATGCCGATAGACCCAAACACACACACACACACGCACACGCACGCGCGCGCTCCAGAACTCAGAATATACCATAACCCCTGCGCAATCCCCTCTGCCGTTGCGTTGCTTGACTGGAATTTGACCTGCTCTAAATTAGAGACATACTGCGCGACCTGCGCCCAAATCTTGTTCTCTCCTCAAATGCAACCCCAAACAAACTGCTGTTACTACTACAAGCACAGGAGGAAACTGCAAACCCAAAAAATTAACAATTCCACACTTTGCATCATGCAAACCTGTACCTGTTCCTCCTATAACACCCACAGAAGACGAGCTCGTTGCCCTGAGAGCCATTATAAAGTTATGCAAGAGGCAGGAAAATTGTACCTTGCGCTCCCAGCCTCCCAGCAGCAATAGTAACAACATTTCGTAGTAGCATCAGAAGTTACCTCCTTTCACAAATCACTGAGAACTGCAGACGTCTCCAGATGTACCTTTACACCTACAATTGATGATAAATTTACAGTTGCTTTTCAGGCTGCTCTGCCTTTGCATTACTCAGGCTACTGAAGTGGCTCGTATAGCTTAGCAGTTTGGCTCTCTGCCATATAGTAGTGTTTAGATGCTGTTCCTCACGCTGTCAAAATGATTCAGCAACAAAACAGCAAGGGAAGCAACTCCGAGCACTGCTGTGGAATCAGGGCTTTTGAAGATTCCAGAGTCAGATCTTGTTAGGGCTGAAACATTTTTACTGCTATGCAATTCATACACACAGTCTTTAAATCAAAGGCAATCTTCCTGACATTTCAATCATATATTAGTATTTTTAATAGCAAATTTTCTTCTCCAGGAAAGAGGAAGATCGATAAAACGTAGAAGTGACTGGTGTATTTCAGCATGTGACTATCAGGTCACTTCACTCCGTGTCCTCATTCACAAAGTGGGTTTCAAAGGCTGTCACATCAACGTCCTCCTTGCCCTCACCAGTGTTACAACAGTTTCCCTGGAAACGTGTAAATGTCACCGACTGGTGCAAGACAGTAAAGTGCTCTGAAAGCTGCAGCATTTTAATGATTTTGGCACAATATTTATTTACTAGGAGATCTGACCCTCTAGTCCTCACCTCTACGCCAGGTTCCTATGAATTTCCACCGTAATTCTGTTTGCAGAAGCACTCTATTTTTAAACCTCCTAAAGAGCTCTGGCCACAACAGATCTCTTTCACAAGGTCACACACTTCCATGTTAACTGCGGCAACATTATTGTCTGTGCTCTCTGTTACAGATAAGGATAATTAGCATCATCAAATTCTTTAAAAAACCAACTTCAACCTGACACGTTGCCACTCTTCTCCCTCTCATTCTTCAGAAAAGGTTGAGAACCACGCGCAGTGTTTGCGGTGATGCAGTAACACTCACATTACCTGGAAAGTGAAATAACCTGTAGCTCTTTTCCCTCCAGGAGTTCCTTGTCTTGAAAATGAAATAATCTGTATTGTACAGCTTTTTCCCCAAAATTTCAATCACGTATAACGCAGGGTGCACTGGAGTGCACTTGGCCTCACTGGATCTCTATACTGGTGCAGCAGTCAATCATGGACAATCCTCCAGCAGGATTAAGGTTGCACATACAATCTCTTTCAGCCAAGGGTAATGCCAGATGAATTATGATCATATAGCAATTGCTGACAATTTGCTTACTGCCATGCTAAACAAAGAGATAGTATTGGCACTAACACTAGAGGCCATATTTTAAATAGGGCTCCTTAAACCATGTGTTAAAGGTGCTTATACTGACAAAGAGCTGCTGATTTTGCTGGCAACAGCTCGTCCTGCCTTTCAGATTTGAGCAGAGATCTGCATCAGTGCGAATTTAATGATAACACTGAAACAATCAACAAGCACCAATCTGTTAATATTCATAATTAAGTAACAAGTTCAAAATAGGTAAATTATTTGTTCTTTTCTACATCTGATGGATGTCACAGGGCTGCGCATAGTAATAGAAGCAGTAAAAACAACAATCAATTCTCTTAAATACCTACATTTTAAAATTGCATTTCCTGTCTGGTAAAACCTTTAAGTTTATTTTACCAAATAACTTCTGAAAGTAAGATGCATTTTAAAAAGCTGAAAGTTGCAGTAAACAAATACCATTAAGTTTAAATAACTAAATCTACTGTCAAAACATTGTGTAGCTTAGAACTGCAAAGTATCTGTCTGTATGAATTCTAGAAAGCATTTTTGTTTCCATACTAAGACGGAGGGAATCTAATAAAGTATTTTCGTTTCTTTATCTTTTTTCCCCCTCCAAGAATTTGAAGACCAACATTTTATTTAACTCCTTTCCATGAAAGCATGGGATTGGACTTAGAAAAGCTGATGGGCTGCTCCGAAGTAGCAATGATTTCAGACAGCAACAGGCCCTGAACGTGGGATGGGCTCAGAGCAGACACAGCTGCATATTTGGTTGCTACCCAAGCAGGAGCACAAAGCATAGCCTTCACAAGCCGTTCATCGCGCAGTGAGGATCAGCCTCGCTCACAGCAGCTCCTCAGAGAGCTTCGCGGTGCAACACCAGTCAGCGGTGGGACAAACCGAACAGTGCTGCTGCTTTCCTGCTTCCATCCAACAACGCCGCGGTCTGAGGGCCAGCAGCTTCACTTGCTTCCTTCTGGAAACCTCACGAGGGTGAGGGTAAGTTGTCGACTGTCACTGTTGACTCTTGACAAAACCCAGCCTGGTACGGCTCTCTAGAAATAGGGCCACCGGGCACATCAGCCGCTTTGTGCGCTCTGAACTCAGCCGCGTCCTGGCGAGTGCGGCAGGAACGGCCCCGGACCTTGCCACGTTTCTCAGTGGGCACGGTTTGCTGGGCAAATTTGCACAAAACAGCCTAATAATGCAGCAAAACACATTCTGGCACTTTTAGTTTCCAAATAGGTAAAGCTAAAAAGCCTCTGTGTGTAAAGCAAAAGCTTTTTTAAACCCTGCAACGCTGTGTTCTATAAGGTCTTGGGAAGTATTTTAATTTATCAGAAGTTTAGGGAGAGAAGTCTTAAAAGATCTTCAGAGAACAGAGTTTCACAAGTGATTGGAGAAACTAGAACCATGTAAATACTTCAACAAAAAACCTTCCTGTAAATGTTAAAATTTAAAAAAAAAAAAAGCAACCACATTTCACTTGTGCTCACAAATCTTTTGTATTTGCTTTCCAGTAATAACAACAGTTTTACATTTATATTGTAATATCCTCCAGGTCCCGCCAGTCAGCGCTGTGCAAATACAGACAGAGTCAGTCCTGCCTCTGAATGTCATCCCAGCAGCAAGCTGGCTGACGGAGATGTCACCGCGACGTTCCAACGAGCAGTGACGGAACGCAAATGCCGGTTTTGTAGACGTGAACACATCTGCTGGAAACCTACTTTAAAAAGTCCTGGGCACCGACCACAGAACAGGGACCATACCACATGGATTTTATGGTAAATCCACGCTTATTAAAATGAAAAGAAGTTTTCCCAGGATTACAAACATTCTTCATATACTTCCAGACCACATTCTCATTTAAAATACATACTGCTCCTTCCCTCGTTTCACCTTTTGCCCATTCTCCCTCCTCCTTGCCCCAAACCGCTGGCTCCCAGCTGGGAGGCTGAGCTCACCGAGCACC
>NW_009208820.1:0-13305 GCF_000690835.1 Fulmarus glacialis
ACGCTAGGTGTGAAGGTAGCTTTTCCCCCCAACAGGACATAAAACGCTCGCCCAGAAACTCTCTTTGCGGGTTGTACTTCTCGGTAGCTTTGCCGGTTCGAAGGCTGTAACGAGGGGCGGTGAGGCGGCTTCTTGCAAGTTAGCGTGTGTGGTCGCAGTCGTCATGTATGCAAACTCATCTTGGTGGGAGCCTTGGCTGAAGCTGTGGCTTTTGCCTCAGATCTTCTGGGCAGTGTCTCCAAATCCTGAAATAGTTTAATCTGTAGGAGCACGCCATCACAAGTGGAAATCGTATCTCCAGTGCAGTTTCTGGCATGACTATCTCTTGTTTGCCAGGCAGTGTCAGAAAGCATGGTTGAACTGGGAGGTTATGGCTGGTTCTCAAGCACTTGGGGCGTGGACAACTGAATTTAGCATTGTCTGCCTTATGGAAAAGTACACAGGGAACGCAGTACAACTGCCTGTGTGCCTAGGTGTGAGATGTGAGGCTAAATAAAATGAACTTTCTCTTGGCTGCTACGCTGGAGAAATGCGTGTGTGACTCCTCTTCACCCTCTGATGTGGAGAAATCAAGTTGGGGCTGTGTAAAGAAACCGCTTCTGGAGTCGGTTACAGTATTGCGCACGGGATGACTGGAAGATGCAATGCTAATGGATAAAGTACTTGTGATCTCTCAACTTAAAAATGGGTTTCAGCAAAGTAGGAGATGGAACTGGGCTGCAATTGAGGGAACTTGTGCAGAGGAACTTTACAAAGGCACAGGAAAGCACCTGTTGCCACCTGAGATGCAGCAGGAGGGGCGGGGGGGGTCATATTTGGAGGGTTATAGCTAGTAAGAAGGAAAAGCCTAACAATGCACTGGCTGAAACCTCTGTGTCAGTGAGGTGCTAAACCTCTTGTTGAAACAGGAGGAAATATTCATGGTTTGCTTTGTGTGTGGTTTTTTTTTTTAAAGCTACAGACTTCCTACAAACTATTTTATAGTGCAAGAATGCTTGTGGCAAAGGCATTGCCTCAAAGATGCTTTTAATGTGAGTGTTGCCATTTTGCTCTCTAGGGCCCAGTGCTGAGAATACAGAGTGTCTCTTCATTTAGGTCAGAGGGCATCTGTTGCTTGGGGGTTTCATGGTAATAAAGCTCAGAAGCTTTACTTGCACCTTTGGGTGCAGGCTTGACTTGTTAACAAGGTGGAGGGAAGGAGGAGGAGTGGTGGTGGGGAAGGGGGCTGTACCATGCATAGGCTGGTGCTGCTGCCCCAAGTAGGGCTGCTGCCCAGAGGAGCCACGAGGATGCAGCTCTTCGAGTGGCCTTGCCAGGGGATGGCTATGCTCGCTTAAACCCAGCTAGGATATGGGGAAAAGAAGAGAAAGAGTGAGAGAGAAGAGTTAAAGGGAGATGAATGCTTCTTCCTCTTGAGGTGTCCTGACAAGTGGCTGGAAGCACCAAGAGGTGGTACATGTAAGCAGCTGGGCTTAGCCAGAGATAAGTGTGTGTAGACCAGCTGGAGTAGTCCTTGACTCTCAGGTCTTGCTATATGTATCTGTGCCCTACCAAAACTGTTAAAGGGAAGTTTCAAGTATGGTGTTAGTGAACCTCATGTCCTCTATGGAGGAATAAAGTAGCAATCTCTTGGGCTGTTTTAGGCTGTTAAGCCTCAATGAACAGTGTAAAGGGAAGGTGTTGTGGGGCAGACAGCATTAGAGGACTGGAACAACCCTAATAAGAAAGAAGGCTTTGATGTTTCTTACGGTATCAGCGATGTGAAAAGTCCATCAAGTAATGGAAGTAAATTGAGCAAAAATGTTGTGCCTGAGTGCAATTCTGATCCTAAACTTGAAGGCACAATCAGTGACTGGCTTTTGGCCTTGGGACACACACACATGTACCCACCCCCCCCAAGAGGAGGAACAAGCTGTTTCTTGCTTCTGAGTGGGTCCATGGGTCTGGGGTCCTATTGCCCAAGTGCTACTTGAGAATGGTGACAATGATGTGCACCTCCAGTTAAATTTAGTGCACCTCCTGGATCAAGAGAAGCTAAAAGGTCCTGTGAAGCTGTGGTCAAGTTTACACAGTACCCCCTTTTTTAAAAAAGTTGCCTCAGAAGGACAGGTGAGGAATTTAAATGGTCTGCAGGAAACCTGCAGGTATTTGTAGATTGCATGTTAGGTGGCATGTATTTGCCTCCATCAGAGACTTGAGTGAGGGCAAGAGGAAGCAGAAAGAGTGAATCAGCTGGGTATAGGAGGCTATTAAAACAAAAATTGGGAAACTCTCAAAAAGTTGAAGCTATGTCCAAAGGAAGGAGATAAAGGTTCATAAATGGCGGGTCAAATACAAAAATATAATAAGGCTAGCCAAAAGAAAGCTTTAGGTATAACTTGCAAAAGCAAACCTACCTAACATATCCCTTTTCAGACACATTAGGACCAGGAAGCTTCTCAGGTAGTCCTTACAGACAGTAATCCGTCCAGGTGTAAAAGTGTGTTAGGAGTGATGTTCTGTGGGACTTTCTCTTACTGGGTGTGCTTGGGGAAGACCTTCGGGAAGTTCTCTGCTGTAATCTGTCTTTGACTCTGAATCCCTCACAGGCTTGAATTGACCTCTTGAAGAAAAGGTGGTGAAACAACAACAGCAGATGCTGATTAACAACTTGCCAGGGTCACACAACAGTTACTTCAGAACTACAAATGCATTGTGATTAGGTAAAACCTCCTGCTCACCACCTACCAGCCAGAGGGCTGGAATGCAGTGAATTTGAGGCTGGGTTTTTTGGCTTGTTATTCTAGGTTATGTAGAGAGTGGCACACGTGGTGCCTCTGGAATAGGCAGAGGAGAAGATTCTTTAGTAAGTTGGTATACACATGGAGATGTGACATTGGGGAAGAGAGAATGGCTACTGTCAGGGGAAGTCAGACTTCATGACGCTATTAACTCTGAAGCCTTCCGAAGCCTGAATCTTGGAAAGAGAGAGAGAGTGCTGGTTAGTGTTAGTTCACTTGTTCAATCTCTCCTGGAAATCTCAAGGCTCTTGGGGAAACTAAGCAATCCGGGAGTAAGATCCTGGCAGGGATGAAATTGCTGACTGAGCGAGGCAGGACTGAGATGAGGTGGAGCTCCTTTGCAGTGGAGAGAACCAGCAGAGCTGGCACGCAGGAGCAAACTGCGTGGTGGTCAATACAGTCCCACCTAATCTGGAAAAGCATGCGGGGTAACACTTCGGTGCTTGAGTAACATCCATTATTCAGAGCGATGAGGATGGGTGCATGCTGACATAGCAGGCAGCGTGACAAAGCAGAGCGTGACACTTGCCAAAGGTAGGCATTGAGTAACATGTGGGAGGCAGGAGCAGGAAGCAGCCTGGAATTATGAACTAGTTGGCTCAGGGACATCTGCTGCCAGAGGGATGAAATCTTGGGAGAAAAGGGTCTGATACCTTCATGAAAGCATCAGGTTGGTGCTCAGCAGCAGATGAAAACCAGCCTCAGAAGTGAAGGACCTAGAGAAGCAGAAAGATGGTGCCACTGCATAAATCCATGATATGTTGGTGTCTTGCAATGCTGTGGGCTGCTCTGGTGAGGAACATAGTGGACCTTGGTAATGTTTGGAAAAGGAAGAGGAGGGTTTCTGCTATTAGGAACTGTTGAGTGAATTGAGATTCTTCAGCCTGGAAACAGATAGGGGGAACATGCCAGAGGTCTGTAGGATCATGATTGGCCAGGGCTTGAGTGTATTGAAAGAGTCAGGAGCAAGAGCTGAGGGGTATTAACTCTGAGAAGAGGAAGTTTCAGAAAAGGTTGTGGCCATACGCACAGTGGTGGTGCTTTCTCCCCAGCAGGTACTGTAGAGTATGCAGTTCAAGGGGTGCCTAATGAATGCAGTGTTTGGCAGCCCTCGGTTACCTTTTCCTCTCCAAAGGTACTGTCTGTGTCTTTGCACAACCTGTAAGTGCTCAACATACAAAGTGGGAGGTTAGTCCTGGGAAATGCTGCTGCCTGCCCTGTTCTGATACCCTTCGTGAGGAGCCCCCTTGTAGGATGCTGTGCTAACTGATCTTTTCTCCAGTTGGTAAGGCCAGACCAGGCATATATATCACTAGCATGATGTCCTCCAAAACTTTCGGGACTCCAGAGCTTTGGTTAAAACATGCTTGTGGCCTGAATGGCAGGTATGGGGACTCGTGGATGATTGCTAGAAACATTTTTCATGCCTCTGAAGTCTGGTTTAAGCATTGCACACATCTAACTTGTAGGGAATGGTTTTTACTGTTGTGCTTAGGTAGATGAGTAAGTTAGGTGATCCAGTCCCCTCTCAGAGGGGTTGCTGCATCTTGCCTTCAGATCAAGTATTGCTGCAAACACCAGGTTCCTCAGTACTGTTGTGCTTCTTTGGTAGGGCTGGTGTACTCCCACCTGGGTTTGCCTACTGCTCTTCTGTCCCATAGTTACTGGCACTGGCCCTGACATCTTTGGCGTCGTCTGTAATGAAAGCCGTACCAGTTTAGGTCTCTGCAAGTTTGGGGTTTGAATTGGGGTTGGTGAGGGAGGTGTTGAGGCTGGTACAGAAGTAATATAAAGACTTTTCTACCAAGCCAACTTGAGCTTGGCAAGAGGTCGATGGAAACATCAGATTATGTGCCTTACACCTAAGTGGTCTTACCAAAGCTGGTTTTGAACAACCTTGGTGCGAGCACATGCTTGATTACCTTGAGTTGTGTAATGAGTGACTGACTACCTCTAGCTGAGCTCCCTTAACTCGCTGGGTTTGCTCAGGCTTGTTGGCCCTGGTGACAAAGTCTTTTCCTAGTAAAACTGCCAGCTCCTCTGAGCAGCTCAGCGCATGTCGGGCAAGCGCCTGGCCTGGCCATGTGTATGGAGCGTGTGCCCGCATGTTCTCCCACTGGCTTTCTGCTGCTGAACAAAAGCAAGGGCTTGCATCATTAAACTTAATGCTGGGTTTTTCCCTTGTGAATTTTGCGGAATACAAAGACATCTGCTGCTAATATTTATAATTTAATGTATTATAGGCAAAGAAGTGCTGTAGCATACAGTCAGAGTTCATGTTGAGTCTTTGAGCAATTACTTTCTTGCTCCTTTACACTACAAGGCAACTGTCTTGTCTGGGCTCCCCACTCTTCAGTGTGTTTTGTGTTATATAAACAAATGCATTTGTCTATGGGAGTGCCTGCTAAAGTAAGATTAGTAAAATGAGGCCTGCAGGGCACTTCTCTTTCTGTAACTTGAAGATACCTGTGACTTTGTTCTGAGCCATAATCTCATCTGCTCACGCTGCACCAGGAAGAGCCAGTAGCAATTTGGTGCTCTGACTTCTGCAGAGGGTCTTCTCTGCACAAGTGGAGAAGAGGACTTGGTGGATGAGCAGGGGAAAATGCACACACGTACAAAAGGAACAGAAGTTAGTTGCTTTTGCTTTCTCTAATCAACTGATTTAGTTGCTGACTGCAGCGTATGAATCAAGATGCTGCTTGGGCTCAGCTCAATGTATTTTAACTCTCATAAGTGCTGTAAAGTCAGGAATGGAGTTGGGGAATGTTGCCTTGAGAAACCTGTTGTGAAGCTACTTGTACTTAGAGTTTTAGCAGTTCTACCTCTTATTTGCAATTTAAATTGCAATATAGTAGACTGGCTTCTGAATAGGAACTTGTGTGAAATGGGCACTATTCTTGGCGGTGGTTCAGGAATTTTGTAATGCTGCTCCTACTGTACTGGAGCACCGTTTTATTGCAATAAATGCTGTGACATTAACTTAGCCCACAACATTCTTGAAACTGGCTTAAGCAGAAAGAAAATACTTTCCAGTCTACTTTTTTTTTTTCAAAGGAGTTTAGCAATAGCTGCAGTTTCTTATATAACTGCTAGCACTCATTGCACATCTGTTAGGAAAGCTTTTTTTTCCCCAGAAGTTTGAAAACCTGTGCTGTTGTGGATAACACTAACCCTGTAATTAAGGGTTTAGAGTGATGTTGAGCCTCATCTGTACTTACTGTTTATGGGGTTTTATTTATAGAGTACCAGCAGGTAACAGGACAGAAACAGATAGTTCATTACTGCTCATAAGGCTCCCGATTTCTTTGCCTGTGTGCTTTGCAACATTATATGTATCTGGTTCAGGCTTTGTTCATATGTTATCTTGCACAGTGAGGGAAAAGTTGTTTGCCTTATGCAGAGGAAGATCTGAGTCAGATTTTTAGCTAAAAGTTTTTACCTGTTTATGAGGTGAAGAGAAGGTAGTGGCTTTTTCAGTGTACTCTTGGCACACCCTGGATAAAACCTGCGTAAGGAATAGTCATGTAGAGCCTGACATACCTTCTTACTTCAAGAAAAAAATTCATAACAATATTCTGTTAGATGCAGTGCTGAGCTGACAACACTGAAAGTAGTATTCATTTTTGACCGACTCTACCAACTCTGCCATTTTTCCACATATTGACTTACCTTCTGCTAGAAGTAATGCCACAAACTTGATAGAAGTTGCATGTAAGCTTGGCCTGAACGCGCTAAAATAGCGGAATCTATAGTTTCCTGTACAAAGGCTTTTTTACAGCCTTTGATCCATATATCAGGAGTTCTTGCAGTGTCTCGTTTCTTCTCTACGCCTGCCTCTGTGCTGTGGAAGTGGAGGAAGGGCTGGTACTAACCTGGATGCTTGGGGGGGCGGAGGCCCCTCCCTAAGCTGTATCTGCCAGCTATAAGGACTTGATAACTGCTTGGACCTTGAGCCCCTTGAGAGGCGGTTCTGTCTGTGGAAAGGTAAGATGCTGTAAGGTGTCTGCAGCAAGTGGGGTGCTTGGTTGGGGATTGTGGTTTCTCAAGATGGATCAAGGTGACAAGGTCAGAAGGGACTGGACAAAATGGTCCTTGCAAAATAGTGGTTAAACCTAAAACAAACTTTCCAGCTTCCCAAGGAGTGCCATGTGTTGCTGTATCATGGGATGTGTTAATAAAAATTGGAATTTCTAGTTTGAAAAGCTCAAGCTTTTAATGTGTGTCTACACCAGTATTGTTAAATCTAATGATTCCCTGTGCAAGCCTTCTGCTAGGAGGCCATATCTGTGAAACCTCAGGTGTTAAAGGAGAAAAAAATGCGGTGGAAATTGCTTGATAGCATGCCTCAGCACTGAATGCTGCAAGTTCATGCTGAAGTTAGCCAGGTATGGTGAGGGGAGGAAGGCAGAGTGTTCTGTATGGCTTCTGCCTCCAGGATAGATGGGTTGTTTCTCATCTCAAGTATGTAGTGACTGTCCTCTGCAGTGGTACAGGTCCTTCGTCAGTTATCTCTTCCATCTTACATGGAAGGCTAAAAGAAAACAGGGTGTCAAAGGTAAATACTGGACACACCCTTAGATATGCTCAGAGGCAAAACCATGTAGTTTGTAAGGGGGAGACCACAGCAATGGAAGGGGCTGACTTTGGAGAAGGCACTTGTCAGAGTGTGGGGCTGGATGGGTGGGAGGAGGGAAGTCCTGCACAGGAGGCTCACTAGAGAAGGTGCAGGGCTGTGTAAGAAAGGAAGACAGACCAAAAAAGCCATTTTTTCCTGTTGCAACAGGCAGAAAGATGCATGCAGGAGTAGATAGAGCCTTTGAGGCGATGGGGGTATGTTTGCATGCGATGCAAAAAAAACCCCAAAAAACAAGGAGCGTTCATAGGACTAGAGGAGGAATGACCAGATATTTTTATCCTTGCTTAGCATATGTCCGTTGCAGCTATAGAATAGAGATAAGTCAAACAGAAATGAGCTGGGAGCTGTAAGATGCTTAGTATTGGTTAGAGGAATCACAAGGAAGCCTTGTTAGCTTGAGCAGGGATGTTGGTAGTGTACTTGTGCTGGGACATGCTGTTACTGGAGAATCACTGCCACAAACTTTTCCAATACAGTGAGTGAATAGTACGCCTTTAACTTCACATTTTGGTCAGATTGGTAAAAACAGCTGTCTTTTGAGGTCCCTTTCCTATACTTGTTACTACAGAAACATACTACTTATGTGTTTCATAAGCACACAAACCTGCTCTTTTCTTAGTTGTGTAGGTTTTTGCACACACAGTGACTAGCTTCAGTTTTGTTCTTTCTGTTAAATTTTTCAGCACAGGATCGATCTACTTAGAAATATCCTGTATTACTCAACTCCTATGACAAAACAGGTCTGTTAGATTGGGGAAGACACTTGGATTAAAAACCCAACAACCAGCTCTTCAGGGGATCTGCTTCCATGCAGCCCAGGCAGGGGGGGCTTGCACCTCTTTCCTAGGGAGGAAAAACAACAACTACCAAAACCACCCCAACAACGCTGCCAAAACCTACTGGCGTAGCACCAGTGAGCAGAGAGGCGGCCCTGGACCAGCCTCGGGTGTGCCAGATCGGTCCGAGATGCTGCCAAGCGCAGCGGGTGCCTGTGGGGCTGTGCTTGCTTCTTCCTCTGAGGCCAAGCGTTGGTGCCCTAGTCTCTTGTTGTTTTGATGAAAACTTGAAGTTTCAAATTACTTTCTTGCCTTCTGCTTTAAAACTGCCTTTTTTTAGTTCAGTGGTCATTGTGGGTAGGAAGAGCACAAACTGAGAACACAAGTCTGCTTTCCTTAAGAAAACAAGACAAAAACTCACTTTTTCTTGCAAGAAGGAGCTGTATTTTTTTTCTAGTCCACCATGGAAAGAATTATCACTTTATTTAATCCTACTTTTTTTTAGTGATCTGGAGCAGTTCACTGATATCAAGTATTATCACTATTCTGTGATCCATAATAAGTCTTTTGCCTCCCTGTGATAATAACTTTTTTCACAGGATGACTGCTTTTCCAAGGAGAAAACATGACAGTTAACCCTTCCCCCTCACCAGCCAGAGTTAAGTCTGTTTTTTAAAGAGCCATATTAAGTATGTCAGCTCTCCCTAATGTTAACCAACCAGTTTGTTTCTCGAAGAGATCATTAACTGAGCCTTCTGCTTTGCTTGGACTTGCAAGGTTATCTACATGGTTGTAGTATGGCTTAGAGTTCAGTTTGAATATTCTGGCCTTAAAGGTCTGTGGGGGGGTCAGCTCTGGGGTTTAGTTTTACAGTCCTTTGCTGTGCCCTGCTCCGCACTGTCCCGAGCTCTCTACTCAAACACTGAGGCTTATCAAACCACAAACATAGGTAGGTGCAGACAGCTGGGTGTGCTTAGGCTTGTGGCTTTGTAATTCATGAGTTCCTAGCGCAACAAGCTGAGGCTGTAGGTTTCTTCCCCTAATGCTCCAGATCTGGATGCCTATAAAAGCTGAAGACTGTTTGATGACCCAGGAAAAGTGAGTCTCAAACAGAGTGTTATTAAATACTGGGTGACTTAACTGTAGGCTAGAAGCAGTGCGTGAGTTGTTTTCCATCTCTAAGCCCTTGTGGTTTTTGAACTGAGGCACTGAAGTGAGATTGCGAAGGCTTTAAGTGATGCTGTAGCAGTGAGCGCAGGTAGAGCGGCAACCCTTCTCTCTGCCAGTCCCCTTCCTGCACCTCTCCCTTCCCCTGGGGTGCTGCTGTGGCACAATAAATTGAAATAATAACGCTGTTGTGACATACTGTGTACTATCAAGGTTCTTTGGCATAACTTAAAATTATTTTGTCAGCGTAGCCCTAACAAGGAAAGTGGTAGGTACGTGCAGGCTTTGTTCTTGCTGCGTGCTTTGTGAGTAAGCCTGTGCCTACACACCTGTGACACCAACAAAGTGCCTTTTGCATAGGTCTGGAAGCCTCTGTTTGGGTTTGGCTCTTTATGCATGGCGTATCACTTCATCTTTTTCCCAGCTAAAACCCTGCAGCTCCTCTTCGAGGCAGGCTTGGGAGTCAGGTGCCTGCCATACAAGAAATGCTGGTTTTTCTGGCAGGGCTGGCCTTTTCTCTTTCTTTGCTGATACCTGAGCCATTTAGCACTTCAGTTAGGATGCTTTCTGCTGAGAAGCTGCAAGGGATATACCTTCCCTTAAACCCTGGCTTAGTTCCATCCTCTTTGTCCTGTGTGAATCTTCAAAGCTTTCCTCATTTGTTTGGAAGAGCAAGCCTAGGAGGTTAGCAAAGGCGGCCACGGGCAGCAAAGCTGCGCCCGCCTCCAGTGCAGGCAGGCACTCCCCTAGCAGGGAGAAAGGGCTCTGGGGCTCCCCGTGGGGAGAGCGTGGGCCCGCGGGAGTTGGGCTTGGTGTCGGCTGCTTTCTGTGGGAATTCCTGCCGTATTCTCACTCAAAATTAACATTTAAAAGTAAACACTTTCCAGCTTCTTGGAGGCTAGTCAAGAATGTTCGCTTCGAGAAGGAACTTCTTATCAGAAATAAGGCTTTGTTTTTCCTTTTCATGCATGCTTAGCGTAACCAAAGTTCCAAACTTTCTAAGCTTATTGCTCACTCTTAGTTAGAATTTTTAATGTCTGCTTCAATGTGTGGTATTTCTGTCCTCATCTCGCTTTTGTAGAGCTTTTTTTATAGTTAAATGGTCTTCAAAGGAGGGAAGGAAGAGCTGAGAAGCATACTGTCCAGCCTTCTAGTTTGTCCTGGTTTCTTTTTTGGTTTTGCATGCAAGATGACCCCAGGTTTTCTTTTTAAAGCGGGGAGGTTCAGTCTGTTCAAAGGAAACTGTTAGCATTTGCCTTACCGCAGTGCAATTCCTTCTTTCTTGCAAACACTTCTCTGATGCCTTCTGCTAGGTGTTTCATCCAGAAGTTAATTTATACACACAACTTGCTGCAAACACGGGGACTGATGTTAAAAGGAACCTGGAGGCACAGGCAGAAACAATAATATAATAAAACTAAATATTATCTAAAACTTGATTGTGTTGTTCCAGATCAGCACACAGCAATGTTGCTCTTTCAGCAGCCTGTATTTTCCTCATCCTGTCAGTGCGGTGACTTATTGGGTTGGTTTTACCCTGTTTTGCAAGCAAGAGTACTCTTTCTAAACTCTATACTGTAGTGCACTGAACTCTTACCAGTCTGTTTAATATGCTAAAACTTTTAGCTGGCCTTACAAGGCGCTTTTTCTTGCAATACACTTGTCTTTCAGTGTGAAGATTTAAGATCACTAAGCCATGCAATGTCATTCCAGTCACCCAGAATAAAAAATGGGTGGAGGGATCAGTGGAAATACTGACACTTGGCACTTTGGTAAACCTCGGTTATTTTCAGTAAAGAACAAGGACGGCATTGTTCTTGTGTGTTGTAGTTTGATATGTAAACGCATCTGTCAACGAGATGCCTCATGTCAGGAACCTAAGTTTATTCGTGTTTTGGTATCCCCATCCTTTTACGCTGATTCTTTGTCACCAGCTCTTTAAATAACGGAGCTGTATCCTGTGTTTACTTCTGATGTTGTTACTAATGCAAGGGTGAATGTATTAATTGGTATTATTTAACGAGGCTTACTTGTTCTTACAGCTTGCAGGGACAGCAGTTCTTGCAATTGGACTATGGCTTCGGTTTGATTCACAGACCAAAAGCATCTTTGAACTGGAATCCAACAACACGACGTTTTACACGGGTAAGCTAGGAGATGGCTCGGGGTGGTAGATCACACTTTTGCACCCTGGTTTCCAGACTGTTTAGAAACCTTTGTCTTCCTCGAAGGCTAAAGACAAAGGCCCTAAACAGCCTCAGTGGGGCAGAGAGCAGCTTCCCCTGGCTGGTGCAGGGGGCCAGCCTCTGCTGTGAGCTCTCGTGCAGACAGCAGCGGTTTCTTGGCTTCTTATGCATTGTATATCACTTCATCTTTTTCCCAGCTTAAACCCTGCAGTTCCTCTTTGGGTGCTGTTGGGTAAGCGTTTTGTAATCCCAGGGACTCCTGGTAGACACGGAGGACGTCTCTGCCTGATGCTTCTCACAATGTGAGTCAGCAAAGTTTCACTCTAAACTGAGTAGTCACAGATGACATCAATAACTACTTTTTTTCCCCCAAAGTGACCAACCTAGGCTACCCAAAACCATAACTCTATCGCCTCATCTCTCAGAAGGAGCATACACACTATTGTCTAACTCTTACAGCCCTATGTATGCTAGTTTATACTGAACATAATGGAAGGGATGCATGAATATCTTGGTCTATATGAGCAACTATTACAGGCAACCTAGATCAAAGTAGCTTTAGTTAGGCCACATGGAAGTTATTCCTTGATATATTCTGTTTTGCAAGATTACCAATTAGGGGACAAAGACACATGCTTTCAGTTTGTTATTCTAATGTCGTTGGAGTTCCTAACTAAGTCAGATTTTTATCCTAACTGTAAGATTTTTGATCTCTACAGTCACTTTTAGGCTTGGTCAGAGGAACACATGCTTCTTTGGTGGTTGTCACCTGTAGGTGCTCAAACCCTTTTTGAAACCAAGTAGCTGTGTTTGAAGACCTCTAACGATTGGGAAGAAAGCAAATTCAAATATGTACCTTTCTTACATACGTGTCTGTCATCTTTGATTTGACCAATACTTATACATATATATTTCACATCCCTGTAACACCTGGATTTGCCATGTCCTGTATGGCATCACTCATTAGCCATCCACAGCGTGGTTAGGTTGGTCTTTCTCTTGCCAAGAAGACTGGCTCCTGTGGTGAGCTATGCGACCTGTCACAACACCCAGACTGCTGTCTAAAGGGTCAGTGAAGACTGTGTCAGCATGCTGGGAGGTGCAACTCACGTTGCAGCCTCACAGTACCAGGGTAGCCTCTGCCTACAGGGAGTACGGTTAGGAATGATGAGTTAGGCTTGTTAGAGATCATAGTTGGGAATATTGAAATGCTTGTGCGACTTCATAAAGAGGCCACAGGCATGCAGACAGCTTATCTGTGAGAAAGCTTGTATTTCACCCTTGATATGCTAGCATGGTAGCAAGTTCTTCTTGCAGCTGCCAGGAAGATTTCCAGATGCTTTTATCTGGACCTTGGAAAGGGAACAGAAATCTAAACTTAGCCATTGAGCGGAATATTTAACAAGTCTTATTTTTGGTAGTCTAAAACAATTCTTCAACCTCCTAAAACACAAAAGTTTTATGAGGTGATACTTAAGCTACTGGCTGAATGCAGCCAGTGAAACCTACTTGAAATCTCTGTAGGTTAAACTGAGTTTTAAAAAGTTTAATAGGAATTACTGTTTTAACATATTTTTCTGGCAGTAGTTACTGACTGCGGTTTCCAATAGGAAATTGAAAGAATCTGTCAATTTGCACGTAGTAACAAAGCAAGTTACCTCAAAAGCTTTCTATACTACTGAAAAGAAACTGAAATAGAGATTCTGATGGACTCTTTTTTTCAAAATGGAGAAAGCTTAAGCTGGGGTAAAAAAAAT
>NW_009208820.1:13336-35939 GCF_000690835.1 Fulmarus glacialis
TGCTGATAAGAAATATCAGGCTTAATCACTTACATATGCTTAATCAAGTGGATGTTTATTTTGGCAGCTAATATTATCAGTTTGCATCTAGAAAATATCATTTGCAGATGCTTATGTATGGCTTTCTTTAAATAGTATTGATTGGGTCTCTGAAGGCCAGAACTGTATTTTTGTCTATTGATAGAAATGTCATACTAATTCTACATGCTTTGTGCTGATTCTTGTCTCATGTTTCACCACCATAATAATACTTTCTTGCCATCCTTTGGGAGATGTTTTGCTCACTGTATCTTGCTGCTCTCACCAGCTAGCAGCTGTAATGCTTAAGATGGCAGTTCCTTCCCAAGCTTAGGAGGAGAGGGTTGGACATAAATGGAGTCTTTTAGCCCAAAATGTTTGCCCTCTGTGCTCCAACACACTCGCTACCTAAATTCTGGGCAGAATGGTCTACAGGCTCAGCTGCTTGATGTGTTTTGAAGAAGTATCTGCTTTTGCAAAAGCAGAAAATGCTGAGTTTCTTGTAGTTAGAGAAGCTGTCAAGTTAGGCAGCTGAACTGTAGACTTGTACCACCATGACTGGTGGAGTAATTAGTGTTTCCTGATGGAAGAGCAGGGTAGGAGAGCATTTGAAGCCTTGTGACAGGTGATTATGATCCCTTTTAATACCCATTCTCCTAGAGGTAGCATGCTTCAAGAATTCTCAGATGTTGATAAATGACTAGTTCCAGCTGCCTCTAACTGCAGCACTCTCTTCATCTGAAGATAAGTTGATGACTCGGGCTCTGAGCCAGTTTTAAAATGTGTCTTACAGTTTGTCTTAGAGGCTTTATCTTGCACACTTCCTAAAACTTGTGAAACTGCAGTAATGGTACATACTAATTGTTACAAGTTGAAGTTTTTATTTTTCAATACACTCCCCCACAAGTTTTGAGATGTGTTTGCTTTGAAAATTAAGCACGGCCCTTTTTTTGCTTGGAACACCTCAGTAAAGGAACTTAAACCTTGGCAAAAGCTACAAATGCTATTTGTGGAGCAACTAGTTTTATACTTTACTGCTGAGGTCTCGACTAGCCTGTATACATGTCTCTGTTTTTCTCCTCCCTAGGAGTTTACATCCTTATTGGAGCTGGTGCACTTATGATGCTGGTTGGTTTCTTGGGATGCTGTGGTGCATTGCAGGAATCTCAATGTATGCTTGGCCTGGTAAGTGTTCAGAGTAGTGGTTAAATTTTTAGCAGCATGATGAGAAAGGAAGGAAAATATTACTGTGCAGTTAAAGGGCAGCAGATGGTGATTGTTTTGGCTCCACAACATTTAAAATCATGGTCACCTACATAATGCTAAAACGTTAAATATAGTTTCTATTTCTGGCCCTAAATCCAAATGTCCATGTTGTATCTGAATACAGGATGACTTCAGGAGTTAGTGGCATGTTCAGACACTGAAGTATCAAGACTGGGAGTATGTGTGAACACAACTAAAATGTTGATAAGAGTAATGCTATTTATTAAACAGTTTGTCCCGAACTCTGAAGGCTGTGCAATCTTTAATCTTTGAGACCAGAACTGTGGTATTTGATCCTTGAAACAACAAGCCTCTATGTTCGTAATCACAGGATGAGCTCTTCTAGTTGACAACTGCTCTGCAAGCTAATTACTGGAGAGCAATCTCATTGTTTTCAGACTGGAAGGGCCAGTAGAGCTTACTGGGTTCATGCACATCTGTACACTTGTGGAACTACTCATCCAAATAACCAGAAGATTTGGTTAATAAAAGACTACTACTATAGCCGGTGAAAGAACAATTCCCCTTCTGTGTCATGGAAGAAGTTAATTTTGTGTATTTCTTGCAACATGATGCCTCTAGCCCTTTGTTGTAATTCTGACCATCTCTCTTTAAAGTGCCTTTAAGTGGTAGTGGTGTTTCAGACCTGGCAGTCAGTTAAACAGGGATGACACTTTTATTTCTATTTAATGGGATACACAACAAAGTAGTGACCATTAGCTCTGTAGGAGTTGGTGGCAAGCTAGGTATTAAGTAATGACTCCTAAAGCAATAGGAGTGACAAACCAGAGAAAAGAATTGGTGTCAGCTGTTGTGATGTGTCTGACAGACCTGAGCAACTTCAAAGTCTGAGTTAACAGATGATTGGTTTTAATTAACACTGATCAAAAAGAAGGACTTCTGCTTGGAAAACACTGCCAGGCTCTCTGACGCTCCTGGGAAGAAGTGCTGACCCAGGGCACTGTGTCCTCTTTCCTAGTCTTACCAGTGTTTCAGACCTCCAGCTGGAACCTGGTTGAGTGATGGTTCCCACAAGGCTGGACGCTGGGGACTGGACAAGCTTGCAGTATATACGTGTGATGCTGGCTTGTGGTGCTGTGGTCTTAATTAATGATGTGGTCTTTCTTTTCTAGTTCTTCCTCTTCCTTTTCGTGATTTTTGCCCTTGAAATTGCTGCTGCGATCTGGGGATTTGCAAATAAAGAAAAGGTAGGTTACTCTTAAAAGTTGGCAGGGTGGTGGGTTGCTTGAACACATTGTCCAGAGAAGTTGTGGATGCCCCATCATTGGAAGTGTTCAAAGTCAGGTTGGACGGGGCTTTGAGCAACCTGATCTAGTGAAAGATGTCCCTGCCCATGGCAGGGGGGGTTCGACTAGATGATCTTTGAAGGTCCCTTCCAGCCCAAACCATTCTGTGATTCTATGACTGTGCTACAGAAAGTTAGCAGTCTCCTGGAATCTATACCACTACTAGTCAAATCCTCATTACCCAGGGAATTTGCGGGAGAGGAAGAAGATGCGTTCTAGCAGAACAATTCAAGAAATTAAACTCCAGTATTTAAAAATGAGACTGTAGCAGAGAAGCCAGAATCCAAGTTGCTGTTGCATGCTAGAGATGCCCTCCAGGGCAGTACCTGGCTGAGCTGTGAAGCGAAGCAAGCCATCAGTGAAGCTTTACCATTTCTAGATATGAGCTGGGTCAGCTATGGGCTGAATGTTTCTGCATCTAAAACACGACTGATCTGGGCTGTCCCTTCACAAGCTGTCAAGATTCTGTCTTGTTTCAAAATAAGTGCTTGCTGATCAGGGTTGCTTTTCTGCTTGTGTTATACAACAGGGGAATATAGCAACTTCTGGGGTACAGAAATGAATAGGGAATATTTTTGTGTAACCAGTGGGCAGAGACTTGGTCCTCTCACTCCTCCTAGAAGCTCAGAGCTTTGGAAGGGAAACTGAATCTTATCTGTTCAGGTGTGGCTTTTAAGGTGAGTGTACCAGTTAGGCTCACCTGTTCCAGGTGAGAAATGCTGTCCACCCTCTATTTCTACATGTTAAAAGGATGGGTATTGTAGGGTGCAGAATTTTTAATGACTGTGACTTACTCTTTTCCATAATTAATATTAAGGTAAGACACTAATACACCACAACTCTTTGCTGTCCTGTAGGTTATTGAAGAGTTAAAGGAATTCTACATGGAAACCTATGAAAAGAGATCTCAAGCACCTGCCAGAGAGACCCTGAAAGCATTTCAGTTAGCTGTAAGTACATGGTTATACTTAAACTAGACAGTAATGCAGCTTGTTCACACTGTTCTCCATGTACAAGTCTAGTCCCCTGTACAAGCCTAGTACCTTACTAACTAGAAGAAACCAAAGGAGTATTAGTAACAAATTGTGGAGGAGATCATTTGTGTAGTATCAGTGAATTCAGTATGCCTTTTTGTCCTTCTGAACCTCTGAAATGCATAGAACTAGTTCTTGTTTTCCTAAACAAACTCATAGGCAAGCTGGGAAACTCTAGATCTGTGGTATCGACCTAGAGGCACCATAGTACGCACCATACCTGCATGTCTATGAGGAGTTCATCTTTGTGTCTGTAAGGACTACAAGCTGTCACCAAAATTAGTGTGTGTATACTTAATGAGATCTAGCTCTTCCTTTCAGAATCTTGTCCTTTAATGCAATAAAGGCTTTTTAAAATTAGGTTTATAGCGGTCACATTGGCAGGATTTCTAAGCAAATTTGCATAAGGTCTGTAATAAAAGCTAATGTAATCTATTTCTCCTTTTTACCAAATACAGAGCAAAAATAAGGATTATTTAACCTGGTTCTCTTTTCCTGTTTTCTCTTGTAGCTAGACTGCTGTGGTATTAGAGGAGTTCTTGAGCAGCAGTTCATGGACACCTGTCCGAAGAAGACCATGCTCGAGTCGGTTACTACAGTGGTAAAGCATGACTTAATTCACCAACCAATTCATCTCTGCCCCATGAGTAGAATGAGAAACGCGTTTCTGAATAAACCCTTCCAGTCCATGGGAAATTCCCACGTCACGCTTACTTAGCAACCGATCTTTATAATCAGTCCGGTTGTGGAAAATCAAATACTGTTGCTGTGGAAAGAACAAGCAGGGTCAGCAAGAAACATGCGGTCTGTGTGTCACTAGGCTCACTGGCATGATGGACAGCGTAAGGCCAAAACTTCACCCCCCAAAAAAAAAGCTAGAGAGGTCTGTTCTCCTGGCTCCTCCTCTCGCCAGAGCACCTTCCTGGTGCTGCCTGGGAGCCGTCGCCTCCCCTCCTGGTTAGGGAGAAGTAGTGCAGGGGGTGGGAGCAGGTCTGAAGTTTTAGGAAGGAAAAGGAGAGGGGGGGTAATGCGTTGGTGGCCTGTTTAGGCGAATATGTCACTGTGAAGCCAGTTCTCTGAAGCAGATTCCCTTACTGAAATGCTGCTGCAAAGGTGCGTGTGTGCCACAGATACAGGAGAGGCATCTTGTATAGTTCTTAACTACCCCTTTTCCTCTTTTTCTTACAACTGTCTTGTGCTCTTGCTCCATGCTCCAAGACAGCCTGTATGAGTCTTCCCATAGAAAATAAGGTTCTTGCGATGCAGGAATTCAATTAATGACTTGATATTTTTTTTCACATTACTTGTACTCTTCCTTTCACTACAGATGATTTTGTGCCTTCAAATATCTGACCATATGAGACACTTCAATCTGTATTTAGACTGTATCTTTAGTCCTGTCTGTACAATCTAGTATGAGTTAGACTATATGGGAGTAGCTGAGACAGCACGCAGGTTTTATTGTTTGCTTTTATTCTAGGAGTGTTTTGGCTTCATCTCTTGACTTCATCTTGTGATGTGTTTATGGCCTAGTCCCAACTGTAGAAGAACAGTAGATAGACTGCAAGATTAAAGGGATGTAATGGTGTGGCTGATCTGTGTGCCTCTAAGAAGCAGTGCTGTATTGATATTCTGATTTAACTGATTAATTCTTGCCAGTGTATCCCTTTAATCCTTGATTCAGTCTTTCATTCGGGACTGTATAAGGAACAACTAAAGAAAAAACTAGTTTTCAGTCTGCCGCTGGAGTAAGTAGGATAAGGAGTTGGGATGAGACTTTGACCAGCTACCAGACTCTTAAAGATTTATACCTCTGTAAAAGTTCCTTATTCTTTTTCTTGGCTACCATGTGTCTTTGCTGGGGAAAAGACTGTACTGAAGTTTTTCTTTAGTTGCAATGGTAATTCATTGTCCTGGGAGCTTCAGACTGGCACCTATATGAATCTACCCATAGCCTAGCATGTATGCATGCAGCTCAAGGAATCTGTCATTCCCATGCACCGTGTGTTCAAAAGGTGTCTGCAAAATTACAATAGCTATTGGAAACATCAAGAGTGGCTTCAAAGCTATTTTAAGAAGGGCTGAGTAATGCAGCAACTTAAATGCTGACAGCCATTAGTAACAAGCCAAGTCTGGTACAACTGCTGTTGGTCCTGATCTATCTGATCAACTGTAGGTGTTGAGAAGGGAGCCCTGCTGTAGCCAGGGTGCAGTTAAGAGGTTTAGATACTTGAAGAGTAGATTTTAACTCCTCCATCAACTTTTGTGTTGGAACATCCCTGGCTCTCTTTAAAGATGTGAAAATAAAGGCCAGTTCAAAGCAGCTTTCAAAAGATGAGTCTGCATCTCTAGTGCAAGCAGACTTGGTCAAAGGTGTAGCATCAATCGGCAGACTTGAGTTCAAACAAGCAAGCAGAAACAAACCTTTTGTATGTATGAAGCACTAATGAACAGTCTGTTTCTTTTCAGTCGTGCCCTGCTGCCATCGATGATGTCTTCAATTCTAAATTGAATGTGATTGGAGCGGTTGGCCTTGGCATTGCTGTAATAATGGTGAGTTTCCAGATTTAGAGGGTAGCTGTATGGCCGAAGGATAGTTACAGCAGAAGTCTGTGAATAGTGCCTGGCATGGCAGTCTACGAGCCCATTCCACTAATGACAAGTACCGGCAGGATCAGGGTGCGTGCTGCGGGGCCCCAAGGCAGCGCAGAGGGTGGGGTGTCTTGGACCTCCCTGCTTCTGCTTTGGATTAGGATCTGCCGCCTTGTAGTTTTAGCAGTGGTGAAGTTGTATCGGTAGTGCGTGTATATATAGGGTGAAGATGTATTGGTCATGTTGCCAGCCCACTTCTTAATCTTAGTATCTCTTGGGGAGCCTTGCTTTTGTTTCCTTTATAACAATTAAAGACTCTGCTAGAGAACTGAAATAACAGTGCTAGTAAGAAAATTTGCACTTTTTTGTTTGACTTCTCTGGAGGAAAGTATGTCACGGATGCAAATATACTGGCATGATCAAAGATTTGTTAGGAGGTATGGCAGTGGTTTATAGATGATCTATTTTGAAGTACTGAGGGTGAAGGGGATTCATGAGAACAGACTGAAATTTGGGGGTGGAGGGGAAGGGAGGGGCAGGGACATGAAATGCAGAATAAAGTTCCTGGCTCTGGGCCTGGAAGAGCAGCTATGCTTGTCCCCATGTTGACAGAAGAACGTGCTTTGGTCCCCTGATTTCTAATGTGTTTGCTTTCTTTACAGATTTTCGGCATGATATTCAGTATGGTTCTCTGCTGTGCTATCCGCAGAAACAGAGAAATGGTCTAAGAGCTAAAAACCCAAGACTGCTGCACTATAAAGTCTTTGTCATTAACTTTAGCCTTCTGAAAGCATTTCTAAAAAGTTATATATTTGTTACCTTTTTAATGCTTTATTTGGTACTGATGTAGGTTTGCTTTTTATGTTATAGGTTAAAATGATAAAGGTATATCTGACTCAAGACAAATATTGTACATAAAATATCTGACTTTCTTGAAACTTATGTAATTTGGATGTAATTTATGTTGGAGACGATTTGATACTTAATAAAGAGTAAGATGTATTGTATGTTTGTAGGGGAGAGGAGATTTTACTATGCTTATTAATCATACTGTTTGCATAGCATGGAGTTGAACTCGAATAACATGTTAAGTGGTAAATCACTAGGGCTTTAGTGTAAAGCAGGAAAACTCCTATGCCAATGCTGTATTTGAAGGAAATTCCAAGGAATGGAAAAGACAACTGTCAGAGCATGTTAGGGAAGGTATCATCATTCCTCCTTTCCTTGGTGTGTGTGAACAAAAGCAGTTCTTAATTATATTCCTAAAATGTTACTGCTGTAACACTTACTATCATCTTCATACAGGGTGGCAAAGAATGACTGTCATACTGGTGATATGCCGGCAGTGGTACTTGGATTCAAACAGGCTGGGCTCTACCCTGGAGCCAGCTGGGCTTTCTTGTATCAGCCTGTCTGCTGGCATAACTCTGTCCCCTGGCATCTGACATGGCCTCGGTCCCCTGACAAGGCAGATTCCCATAGTGTACGCTCAGTGGCTGGCTTTGTTTCTCCAAAGCCAGTGAAGTATAATCTCAAGGGCTTACGGCATGTGTGCCAAATCTCAGGTTTCCAAGTGGAAAAAAACAAAGTTGCATGAGAAGTTACTGTACAGCTCTGCAGTTTCTGCTTGCAGCAGCAGCTAGAGCTGCGGCTATCCTGTTTCAGTTCAAAAATGAATATGGGAGGGAGCAGGGTGGAACCCTTAGCCTAAAGAATTACTAATTTGTCCTGCACTTCTACTCTAAATGGCTTTTTAAGTGGTTTTTTTCTCTAAAGTACCTTCTGGTGGGGCTGCCTATGGACTTGGATCTTTACCAGCAAGTTGATTGTGCCTGTGCCTGTATCTGGTGTTCCCCTACTGTAGTATCTCAGCTGTGTTCCTAGGAGCTCCTGGTCTTTGTCCTCTAGGTACTACAAATGTCTCTTAGTAGTCCTTACTTGTTCCCACCTTTCTCTTGTAAGGAGGTTGGTATTTATTATAAGAAATACCAGAATTGTTGAGGGTCAGGCTCTGGCTGTAGCTCTGGACTGTAGCATGAATGTACTGCCCACCTTTGTGTTACACATTGTGACTTGTCGAAGGGGTTATGCAAACCATACAGCTCTCCTTTGTAATGTGTTGCACTATTCTGTGTTAATGGGGCCTTCTTAAAAAAAAGTCTGGATTTCAAAAAAGACAAATGGTAATCATGCTTTTGTGTGTCTTAGACTGGAATGACTCCAGAAAGGAGTTGATCTAATTTTCCTTCTTGGTTATATGAGAGAGCCTGGAGGGAAAAATCTAATCTCCTAAGGAAATTTGAGACCTACCATGTCCCTGAGCTCTTGCAGAACTGAGAAGTAGCACTTTTGTCAGCTATGCAATTCAGGGCATGAGACTGAACCTGGCACCTGAAAGAGCTGGGGTGAATTGCTGTCAACCATAATGACGGCTTGCTGCTGACTTCAACTGCCCTTGGTTTTATTGCCCCATGCTGGTGCATGTGTTCAGAGTGCCAACATCAAACATGGCTGTAGTCCAATACTAGCAGTGTTTGTCAACATCCAAGAAAATGCAGTGGGTTGTAACTAGGGTGACGAGAACTAAGCTGTAGGCTCAGCACCTCAGCTCGCGAGATGGGTTTGGGTGATGACTACGGAGGAAGCTCTCAAACTGGCATCCAGGTCAAGTGAATATGCAGAAAACTTAAGTTTATACCTTCCACTGTTGCCTTCTACAGAAGCTGGATGGAGGCTTCCTGTGAGTTAGTCTTTACCTTGCAATGCTGCTGCCTTAATCACAGTGTTTACTGCAACACTTCATGCCTCTGTGATGCCTGCCCCCTTTCCCCCATATTTTTTTAAGTCCTACAGCCCAATTTTTGGCCCTTCTTTTTGAGCATCCTATGTGTATATGTTGGTGCTTTCTGAGTAATCAACAGATGGGTAAGTCTTTGTTTATCAGAGAAGAAAGAGCTACTGTTTATTGCTTGAGTATTACTTTCCTTTTAGCAGGAACATGAACTACAACTGCAAAACCTGGCTGCAGTCATCCTAAGATCTGCAAGCTAGCCTGGAATGAATACTTCTCAGTAATGAGTACTGATGAGCTGAATGATGAGAAGTTTTACTTTACAAGTAGCAGTGGTGACCAAATTTCCTGAAGACTTCAGTTCTGAGATGGCAGCCCTAAAAATCTGTTTGTAGCACTGACTGCCCAAGCAGGGAGCAAGTTCCCATCTTCAAGTTAAGTCAGGATTGTCTTGAGGAAGCTGGAGTAGAACGTGGCTTGAAGTAATACTAGAGGCTCAGGTGAACAAAAGGGATAATAGATTTTCTGGGAAGCAGGAACGGGGAAATTACAATACTGAAGGGGAAACGCTGTGTTTGGGATAATGTCAGAGTGAGGTTTTTTCTTTCCGTGCATGTGCTGTGGCAGAAGTGACTAACACTGGTGTAATGCTTGTGAAGGGAGGGAGGGTGAAGTGAGTCAGGATGTGGCAAGGATCCCTGTTAGGAAGAGGTCTGTCCTGATTCGGAGGGTCAGCAGAGAAGCAAGTAGTGATGCTTGGAAAAAATTATCCTAGAAGTGGGATGTCATGTCTATTGGGAGGAATAGATAGGGTGAAGGAAAACATACAGAAGTAAAATACTTCTTTGTCTTTTCTATGCCATCCTAGCTTCCCTGTCAGTAAACAGAAAGGTGTAACTATGTTAAGGCCTTAAAGCCTGCCTGGAATGTTGAGAAACCACTCCAGAAAGGAAAAAGGCTTAAGCAGCTTTATTTCCAGACAGAAGCACATTTTTTTCATTCAACACAGGTGCTGCTAATCCTTTGCACTAAATTTGCTTAATGTAACTATGTTTTGTGGCCAAATGTGATGCTATATATTGTACATCTATGGGAATTGCTCGTGGATAGCAAAGAGCTGCGGTCTAGACACTTGCTTGGATTGGGATAGTAGAAAAGATGATAACTGGTAATGGGAGTAAGTCCTATGTTAGGCACTAACATAAAACACCACCTGGAACACTGTTAAATGGCAAAATTTGCATGAGCTGTTGAAATGCATGTGGCAAAGTGGCAGAGCACAGGTTGCTGCTGGGTTTTGGCTTGTGTAGATGGGGAAGCATTGGTGGGCTCTGCCCTGTATTTCTCTGAGACTGCTGTCAGCTGTGCCCCTTTGCTGCTGTGAGGAAAACAAGGGAAGGTAAAGCCACACTGCTAAAGGATATGGCTATTTATATGTTGTAAGCTAGCCAAGGACAGTGGGGAAAAAAATAAAGCGTATGCAGAATATGGGAATTTGCACCAGGAAACAGTGTATCTGGTGTTGCAAGCTTAAGAAAATAAATGTTTGACTAAGGGGCAAGGACTTTACGAAGTCCTGACGAAGGCTGGATTTGGTGATCTATGAGGTAATTATGCCAGAAGAAAGGTTTTTAGACTTACTTTAGAAAACCAGAGCTAGCCTGCCTCAGGAATGGGGAGAGTCTCAAGCTAGCTGCATGGTCAGCAATGTCAGAAGAAGGTGCACCAAGGCAGGGAGAGCCTGGTTTTCCACAGGGACAGTTTATTGTTGGAAAATAGCTTCCTCCTTTACAGTGGAGTTGGGAAAGTCTTCTGTGGTACAGCACACTGTCATTTTATAGGAATCCTAGCACACCAGCACCATAATTGAGTACAAGGAAAAAATGACAGCAGGTCCATGAAATGTGGAAACGGTGTGGGATGTGGGAAGAAGCTGGCAACAATGGAAAGAAAGGTGTGAGCCTAACATGTTTGGGGTGGGAATAAATCCTGTCCTCTCAGACACTTTAAAAATTTAAATCCATCATACCACATTCTAACTATGTTTTGGCAATTAATAGGCTTACTCCTAAAGGGTGTATTTGCAGAAGGGGAGGATGTAGTTACCTGCAGGGTGACTTTGAAAAGAGCTCCTAAAAGAATTGCTCCACTAGACTGAAAAGCTTGAATTTATTTTGACAGGCTCTCCCAGTCAGGACTATACTTCACCCCCTCCACCCTTCAGGAGGAAAGAATATGAGATGTTTGCAGACAGCTTTTAGGAACTGCCTATACATCTCCACTATTCTTGTTTTTCAGATGAATCTATGAGTCCAAGCAAACTTTGCAGGAGATGGGCTCAGAGCAATTGCTCTGGGGGAGGAGGAAAAAAAAGTGGTGGGGACTAAAACCCCAGTGATAAATGTAAGTCTGATGCAGTTTCCATGGGGGATGTGCTGTGAAGTTCAAGCTGAGCCCTGCCCTGTTTTCTTACAAGCTCTGAATGCAGGTGCTTGCAAGCCTCTGCAGAGACAGCTGCCTAGCAAGCCTCCAGCTGTAGGCAATGATACAAGCAATGCAGGGGCTCTTTCTAAATACTGCAGCACCTTTTTTCATCCTGGTTTTTTTGTTGTTGTTTTTTTTGTGGCCAGCCTGGCAAGAGGCTGATAACATGGAGGCAGGCGATGGTCTGAGCACCCTGGGAGGACAGGGGTGTGCTGCGTAGCAGTGGAAGCAGTGTGAGGAGCCAGGTGCTTTGCAGCAGAGCAAACAAGTCCCTGCGGGCACTGCCTCTGCCCAGGAGGGACACCCCGTGAGCCCCAAGGGGGCCGGGGGCTGCTGTCCCTGGGTGAGAGTTGCTGCTCCAACTAAGGAGCTCAGGCACTAACTTAGCACAGCCTAAGCTGGGTTTGTTGTGTTTCTATGTTTAGAGGATGGTTTCAACCTATGGCCACTGTATAATTATGATGATTATAAAATAGCTGCCTCTTCAGTTTCTGCCTGTTGGCAGCTCTGAGGAAACGACCTAACTTGAACTGCCTGCACTGAGGACCTTGAACCCTATCAAAAGTCACTTTTAAATGAACCTAGAATATCTAGACAGTTGCCAGACTTTGCTGGCAGTGATAAAAATAGGTTAGTGAGATTTTTTCCACTGCTGCACACAGGCTTCCACATGCGTGGCTCCTACAAAATGAATCCACAAGGCAGCCATTCCTGGCATGTTGAATGCTTCTTTTCTCTAGCTGCCTATTTCGTGTTCAGTAGATATTCAGGCTGCGGCTGAGAAGTGACCTTTTATGTCTTGTTCTTAACACTGGCGTTTTGTCCCTAACTTGCCACACACTGGACTACTGCACTTCTGATGCTCTGTCCCACCAGCAAAGTCACTCCCTTTGAAACGCTAACATGACAGGTCCTGCTCGATAAAAGGAGTTAGCGTCTCAAGGTGCTGCTCTGTATGAGGAAGGAACAGGGTGGAGGAGAGCCAGGGAAGTCACACTGCAGTACAGGTTTTTCAGCTTTGCGCTGATGCAGCCTGATGCAAGCTGCACCTTCAGCTTACGCAGGCACCGCCTCCGCTCATGGAAAGATGGGAGAATGCTCAACAGCCCTTTCCAAACCCACAGTCTTACCTCAGCTTGACGTTTGTAATTAAAAGAATAGCTTTAAATATCCTTGATGCTCCTCTGTTGCTGGGATTTCTTGGTCCCTCTCCCTGCCTCGCTACCCAAGTGCCTGGTTATCCTCAGAGTGGAGATGCAGGGCAGATCGAGCTCCCAGGAGGGAGGTGGGCACCTCAAAATTTCAGATTGCATCCCACCATCAGCAATGCAACAGGGGCAGAGGAGAGATGGGGCCAGTTGTCGGCAAGTCATGATTCATGACTTGGTCTACTTGCAGACTATTCAGGTCACAGTGTAAATGCAGACAGATGTTAAAAGTGGCAGTGGGTGTTCAGTAAAGTTACTGTTTTGTTCCTCCTTGTATGGGACTAGTTACTCCTTTGCAGTTCTCTGTGACTTTATTCTGTGTGTGAGTGAAGACAGAAAAATCTTTATTGTTCAGGGATGTCAGTGGGGTCTGTCTCTGTTTTCAGACGGCGTCTGGTCCCATAAAGCCGCACAGCCATGCTGCGCTGTGGGGTGGGTTGGTTGTTCCACAGCACCGTGGCTGCCTTTGCCAGGCGTACGGGGAGGCAGAGGGGAGAAGGGGCAAAGTCCTTGTTAGCCACTAGCATATGCCTTTCCTTGGGACTGGCTTTATTTATATACTGAATTTGCAAAAATTTTCACATCACAAGGGTGAACAGGGACCTATCTTGTGTTTTGCCAGCCACGATGATAAACTCAGCAGCCCTTCTGTGTCCAGTCAAACTCTTACGACAGCCATCATTGAACCTGTTTTAAATGAGAACCTACTTTATTTGCAGTGTGAATCCTAGGGACAACTGTTCAATATCAAGCCCCTCTTGATATTTTACAAAATCAATTTTACAATATCAAGAGATACAGCCCCTAGGAACCTCTGCTCTTACAGTGCTGTTGCTTTGTGGCATGGGAACATTGTGTTTTGTAGACTTTCAAGCATTAACATCACCATAACCACCAACTAAAGAAAATTATTATTTTCATGGTGTTTTTACTTCTGTTTTCCTCCCTTTGAAAATTTTTCTAGAAGCCATGTAAGCATTCACATTTTACATGTGGTAAAGAAAGGGATTTTTGCCCCTCTCACACACAGCCTGTGGCTTTAGCCTTTGTCTTCCACACAGAGCTGCTGAAGGATTTTGCAAGGTGTGTACACTAAAAATACTCTTGAAAAGAAACCAAGGTGGGAAACATGGTGTAAATGGATAGAAGAGAGAAGACTGAGTCAAATCCCACCCTCCTGATCATGCAAATCATGCTTTAACAGCAAGTGAATGAGTGAGGCCTTTCCCTGTAGAAGCAGAAAGGATGCTACACTGTATGCTTTAATTTTTACACCAGAGGTTGTAAACATCTCCAGGATATGAGGACAGTAAAGCTCAAAGAGAATTAGGATCGTAGGCTTATAGAATAGTTCAATATGGAAGGGACCTCAGGAGGTCCAACCTCCTGTTCAAAGCAGGATCGGCCATGAGGTCAGACCAGGTTACTCAGGGCTTCACCTAACCTGATCTTGAAAACCTCCAAGGACGGAAACTGCACGGTCCCTTAGGGCAAGCTGGTTCACTGCTTGGCTGGTGTCCTGTTAAGAAAGTCTTTCCTTATGAGTTTGAACTTCTCTTGTTTCAACTTATGCCTTTTGTCTCACCATGCACCACAGTGAGGAGCCTGGTTCTGTCTTTTTGGTAACCTCCTCACAGGTATTGGAAGGCTGCCATTAGACCCCCCGAGAATCTTCTCTTCCCTAGGTCAAACAGGCCCCGTAACCTCAGCATCTTCTCGCAGAGAGCACGCTCCATCCAGCATGCTGACCATCTTGGTTGTCCTCCACCGAGCTTGCTGTCAATGCCTTTCTGATAGTGGGGTGGGGGAGCAGAAAACTGGACGCAATGTTTTGGATGCAGTCTAATGAGTGCTGAGAAGCTGGAGGTAATCGCTTCCCTTGAGCCATTGGTTATGCTCCTGTTATTGCAGCCCAGGATGCTGTTGGCCTTTGTCATTGCCAGGGCACACTCCCAGCTCATATTCAGCTTGCCGTCTGCACAGCCCCCACCCCAACTCCCCCCGCTAAGGGCCTTTTCAACGGAGCTTCTTCCCAGCCTGGCAGTCCCCAACCTGTACTGTTGCCATGGGGTTATTTCTTCCCAGATGCAGGACTTTTTGCAATTATTCGTGCTGAATTTTGTAATGTCTGTGTTGGCCCATTCCTCCAGCCTATCTGTCTCTCTGGATGACAGCCCTGACCTCAAGCATATTGACCGGTCCCCCTGCAAACGTGAGGAAAGGGGACTCCGTCACCTCCTTGAGATTCCTGATAAGGATGTTAAACAGGACAGTTCCCTGCAGACACCTGCAGTGCCCCACTTGTTATTTGCCTCCTTAAAAATGAATGTCTCTTTTTGCACCCTTGGAGACTTGTCCTGGTTGTGAGCTACCCGAAGGTCCATTTCTGACAGAAGCAAGTACATTAAATGTAAAACACCACCATTCTGCGAAAATCTTCAAGACTTATCTTCCATGTAGACCAGTTGCCTGAAAAAAGTCATCACAGCCATGGCTGCTGCTTTCTGGGAAGAGTCTGTGCCCTTTGGCTCTCCCTTGGGACACTCCAGCCTGTTAGTAGCCAATGTTAGAAGAATTATACTGATGAAAAACAATAAGCAGTTTTTTTAGTACTTTATGGGTTTGTGAAGGATAGCGTGTCCATGATCAAGGAGTTTATTGTGGGAAAAGAAAAAAACCTGAAGATGGAAACAGGGCAGAAAGCTGAGCAACCAGTAAACATGCCACTTGGCGAGTCATTCCCGTCAAGGTCCCCTTGTCTTTGGTGGGACTGCTAATCTCATATGCCAAGGTCCACTAGAAAGAGTAAGCTTCTCCTCTTTGCGAAGGCTCCACCCTTGACTTGGCACTGCAATTAGTAAAAGCTGATTTTTGCTGCCATCAATTCCCTTTCCTGAGCCTGTCAGTGTATCTCACAAGCTGCTTCCTCTGCTTTTCCAGTCATGTGGATGCAAGTGACCGCATCCCTTCCCAGCACAGCGAGCTGCTTCCTTACTGCTGACGGCATCTTGTTACACCACGAGAGGAGCTCCCCTCCCTCTGGTTCACTGACAAAGGTCCCATCTTACTCCTGGGGAAGATTTCTATTAAAAACTTTAGTTTTCCCTTCTATAAACATTTTGCTTTACAATGCGTTTCACATTTACCTGTAAAATTAGCCCTGCAGCTGGTACTAGCTATTCCTCCATGCTTTTTCTGATCAGACCCTGTTATCGCTGCCTTATCGTTGCCAGAGTTCAAGTGTCTGGGCTAAAACTTTCTGTGCCGCCTGCCTCAAGTTGAATGGGTTTTTTGTATGTACTGAAGTACCAGCAAACAGAGTTCAGTTATTTCCAACAATGAGCTTAGAGGAAAAAATGTTGTTTTGCCGAAGTTTTAAAAAAAAAAAATATCTAGCAACCATTTAACTGAAGTACAGCCTCTGTTTTGGAGGTAGTGCCTGAGAGTTGTGGACAGCTTCTGCTTTTTGTTAGAGATGAGCCTATGGCTTTTTAGAAAGAAAAAGAGCACCAAAGTGGAAGCTTCTGGGAGAGACCTTCATCTGTGTAGTCCTGCTAGACCTGGAGCTGAAGCCACTAAAGGACTTGGGCACCTAAGCGTATCCCTGGGACTAACTATGCAAAGTTCAAACACTTAGCCACACATGCACCTAAAATCTGTAGATAATCATCAGGCTTTTCCTGGGAACAAGAGCTGTGCCTTAATGCAAACCAAATTTTCTCAGCCTGGTCAGAGCTGAGTTGGGTGGCTCTTGCCTCGGGCTGCCCCCAGAAGGAGATGGCCTCACCTGCCTCCCTGGGAAGGTCTCTCCTGTGTGGGAAGGTCTCTCCTAGATGCTTATGGACATCTAAGGCGCACCTGGAGGACAGAACATGGTGTAAACACTCCAGAGGTAAATTTTCTCAAGGACACGGCAGGAGGAAGGACCCTTTTATACAGCAGACTCCCCCAGGAGCCCCTTCTCTGCCCAGGGAATGCAATTTCTTCTCCTCCACACCCCTCTCTCTAGATGCGTGCCCAAACTACTAACCTGTGTGCTACCGGTTGCGTGCTGGGTGGAGGAGACCAGGCTTTCCTGGCCCTCTTGAGGCTCAGGTTCACCCAGGTCCACGGCACACCTCTGCCATCAGCTTCGTACAGGGGGAACACATACTCTTCTGGAGGGAAACACTGATGAGCTAAAACCTGAAAGCATCAGACCTGGCGTGAACCAACTGTAGGCTGCCACAAAGCAGCCAGGCTACTGAAACGTGTCCTGAGGTACCAGTCTTTCAGGCACGCCTGCGAATAGCCCTCTGCTCCGGTTTGCTGCCTCTGGCGGGACAACACCCTGCAAATTTGCTGGTTTCATTCAGATCCACCTAGTCTTTTCCCCTGCCGCCCCCAGGCTTCGCAATGAAACACAAACAGAATGTATCTAGCAAGACATAAAGCAAGGCTTGTCCTTAGGGGGAGCGTGGGAACACAAGGTTGCAAGTGAAGAAAACATAAAAGGCAATCCTGGTCGGTGGTTAACCTGCCTTAACCTCCCCCAGCGCTCCCAGCCTCTCCTGGCCCCAGCCTCTCCTGGCTGGGAGTCACCCGGTGCCCAGGCATTGCCCTAACCCAGGGTGCCTCGCTCTGGGGTCTTTCGGAGCTAGGCCATCAAGGGAGACAGGCTTTTTGGATCCTTACTGGTATCCCAAGCGCCCAGCTATTCATCTCAGGAGGCGTATCTGCTGCACAAAACCTATTGATCTGGTTTCGGGTGCCCTGGTAGGCAGCTCCTGGCTGGGAGTCACCCGGTGCCCAGGCATTGCCCTAACCCAGGGTGCCTCGCTCTGGGGTCTTTCGGAGCTAGGCCATCAAGGGAGACAGGCTTTTTGGATCCTTACTGGTATCCCAAGCGCCCAGCTATTCATCTCAGGAGGCGTATCTGCTGCACAAAACCTATTGATCTGGTTTCGGGTGCCCTGGTAGGCAGCCTTGAAGTTTTATCTCTAGTCAGCCCTCCTGGTTAACTGGTTCATGTTCATTCTCTCAGCTTGATACTAAACACTCCACGGCAGACTTCACAGGACCACATTGTAAAACTCGCTGTCTTGGGTGTGTTGCCAAGTGTCTGTAGAAACTGCACATGACACAACAGTGAAATGTGCCAGATGATGCAGAAACGTCTTGCTGTGCTGCAGCTATGAGAGCAGGTTTTCTCATGCCCACGCCTTCATTGCTGTCCTGGTGTTGCAATATGCAGGACAGCTTAATGCTCGGCGAGATGCATGACTTTGCAGCTCAGTGGTTGTGGCATTTCTTGAGCTGGGAGAAGAGAGAGAGCAGTTCCAAGAGCATTCGTGCATTTTACACAATGACCTCTTTTATAAGGAAATACTTAGCACAGCCAGGCCTCTGCATCCCCAGGATGGTACAGGGAGGATTATGCTCCTCCCTTTGGGACCTTTTTGATTTTCCTTGTTTTGTTTCAACAGAAAAATGAAAAATCCCAGAGTAGCAGTGACCTCTTTCTTTGTGCCAGTCCTCAAAGCTACCAGGCAGCAATGGAGCTGGAGGCACTTCTCCAAAATCCTGGGGGAAGGCCCTAGCCACTGTAACCCTAAGTGGATGAGCAGGGGCCGAGGGCACCACATTCTCCTTCCACCCCCACTCCCCTTCCTGGCACCATTTTAAACTAAAGCAATATGCCATTCCCCGTGTTTGCTAGAAGCAGCACGGAAATCTTCCCCCAGGTGTCCTGTGCTGTGACCTGGAGCAGGATGACAGCAGCGCAGAGAACAAGGTGAGATTTGCATCAGGGGAAACGAAGACGAAGAGAGGGGCTGGGAAAGTAAGGGAAGGGAGAAAAACTGAGGGTGGAGGAAAGGGTCAGCACTAGAAACAGAGTGGGGCAGAGCATAGGTATAAGGATAAAGATGAGCAAGAACAAGAAGTTGTGGGGAATGACAAGAACAGGTAATATCTAGGAGAAAATGTAATGGCCGGGGTATACAGGAGATCAGACTAAAAGATATAAAGGGCTCTTCTAGCTTGAAACGCTAGCACTACAAGAGGGTCTATCAGCTGGCTCTTTAGCTCAAATGATGAAATCAAAGACTCCAGCCTTCTGACGATCATCATGTGGCAGTATGACCCCACACCATGAACTGTAGCTTTTGCTGTTTATTTAAAAAAAAAAAAAAAAAAAAAAAAAAGAAAAAAAGAACAACCAAGAGCAGAGAATAAATCTGCTGCAATCTCGGGTGATGCTAGTATGAAGAGCACAGAGGAAACCTCTAATTCATGTGCGCATGCATTGCGATATAGGTCTGCAAGATCCATGCTTCCCTTTTGGCAGGAGCTTGGAGGCTCTAATGAACAAATCAAGGAGCTCAAGAAAGAGAAAGAATGCCCTTGTGATGAAGATATATTAATGTTATCCCGCTTCAGGCCCAAAGTGATGTGGGGCAAGTCACACAGTTGGGCTTTTTCCGTATTCCTCATTTTCTGAGTTTAACAGATAAAGTACTTTTAGTTTTGCTGGGGTGCTGGGCCCACATGGCAACAGCGGAAGTCTGTAAGAGCCATGGACTACAAAACATTGTGCCTCTTGAAGAATTATGCCTCTGTTGTCTCAGTCCATTGCCAGTACCTATTTCTGAACTTAAACATTTTTGTGCCTGCGCTCCCAAACTGTAAAGTGAGGATGTGGAAAAGAATTGTAATAATGCCTCCTATTCCTGCAGCGTGTTATGTGAATACTTTCATGTCTGTGGGACACTGGCAAACAATACTGATGAACGTCATCAAAATACCACATGGAAATTATTAACTACTCAGTGAGGAATTAAGATTACATGAAGTAACTATGGCCTCAGTCACACACTGGCTGAAAGGACTAAAAAAATCCACATTACTACCTACCTACTCACTGGCCGAGACAGAGGTTCTGAGCTAAAAATAGTCTTTAATTACAAGATCACGTATGCATAGGCACAAAAGAGGCTGAATAAAAGTTGCACCTTCATAGCAACATTTCCTAATTTTTGAATGCTCAGCTCTATTAACTGAAATAATTTTCTGCTTTTTTTTTGAGCTGAAACATTTACACTCTTTAAAGTGCTGTTCTACCCTCTAAAAAGTGACTGTGCCAGGCCCTGTTACTGCTGCCTGTCACTGGCTGCACATCAGCTACGCTCTGTGTAAAGTCTCTCAGTTGGGTTTTGTTTTCTGCCTGCCAACCCTGTTTCAAGCAGGATATTTTCCATTTTGTACACAATTGCCAGTAAAAAAGTCCTAGAGAATTCCACGTGTGCCTCTGCGCCCTCTCCAGATAGGAGCTCTTTTTTAATGTTAGTGAAACTATGTTGTGCCTAATTTTGTGCATATACCTTTGAGGGCAAAAGGTGCTCCTGAACCAGGAACTTAATTTAGCTGACGATGTGTGGGCTCAGAGCGCCTCGCTCATTTTCCCCTGGCTAGGCGGGGTTTTGCAGAGCCAGTAAGTTAAACAGAAACTATTCTTATTTTAGTACTTCATTCGGCAGCATCACATTTATACAGTCACTTTTCAGAGCAGAACAGGGAGTTCCCTGTCCTCCTCCTCCTTTTTTTTAATCTTAATTTTTTTCTGTGCTTACAGTCCCTCAGCCTGGGCGGGACAGAGGGAGGGTGTTGGTCCAGACCGTGTCCAGCACACTTATTTACCAAGAGCTTCGCCTGCGGGTGGAGTCTTGCCCACCAGACTGGAACCTGCGCAGGCTCCAGAGCAAATGCTCCTAAAAACAGCTTTCCCTAAAGCCAAGCCTGCTGAATAGGCCATCGCCAAAATCAGCAAAAGGAGGTTTTAAATCCCCATAGGACTTGGCGACCTTCCTCCGGGCTGGAGGAAGGCACCTCTCTCCTCCTGGTTTTCGCAGACGTGATCACTTTCCTCTCGCAATGCCAGCCATATTGCTGGAGACCGTTTGCTTTAAAACAGCCAAGCATCCTCTAGCAGAGGAACTATGTTGCTCTATCTATCTCCTGCGAATTCTGCACCCACACCTCTAGGCTGCATATCCCATCCACCCAACCAGGCTGGCTCAGGCTTGGGGCAGAAACTATTTCATTTCACAATGAATTAAGTCAGAGAAGAATTAAGCCTGTTTCTTATTGCACTCCTAATTTCTAGCCACCTTGACCAGACAACTCCTGCGATGGGTCGCAGCTGGGCTTGCACAGCAGCCGCTGACAGCCCTAATGCAACCCCGGGGGTTCCCACCAGGCTTCCCCCCTGCCCACCCAGCAGCGTCCTGCTACGTGTTGGACCAGGCAACGCTGTCTCCCTTCCCGCTGCCCACCCATGCCTCCTCCTTGTCTCTTCCCACTTCACCCTCTCTTTTCCACCTTTATTCAGTCGCTTTGTAGCCACAGTAGAGAGAGATGCATATTCCTGCAAGCATTACTCACTCTTCCCCCCACGCAGAGGCTCTCCTGTGGGAGCAGCCCAGCACCACAGGGCAAGCTTCCCCTATAGGGAGGCAGGGAGACGGGGATTCCCTTTCCATTTCCTCCCTTTGTGTAGGCAAAGTTCAAAACAGGCTTTTAAATCAGTGGAATGACTCCGTAAAGCACCTCTGGCAGGGTGGGGAGCCTAGTTTGGAAAAAAAAAAAAAAGAAGAAAAAAAAAGGCAATGACTTTTGCTTTATGATACATTGGCTGCTATTCAGTCATCTGCATACACAGGGCTTTTCTTCCTGAGCCATTAGCTAAATGAATCAGCAGAGAGCATGCCTCCAGATGCGTCGGGCAGTGTTTCTCCGCAGTCACATCTCGCCTGTGCTCTGCCGCCTGGGAGGGCATGTATTCCTCCGCCACTGCAGGAACATGACACAAACAGGAAAGTGCTTTTCAAAATGGAAGGTTGCTGTAAAAATAAACCATGACTCTTCTGCAGAGAACAGCAAACAGAAATTATGGGAAATATATTATGGGACAGCCTTTGTTGTTGCAAACGGAGCAAGTGTAAACAACCCAAACAGCAAAACAGGCTGCCACCCTGTGTGGGATGGTGGGTAGCAGCAGCCTCCAGCTTCCCCGCAGGCCAGCTCGCGTTCGTGCAGCCCCAAAGCCGCGGGCTGTCGGCTTTCACAGAGTATTTGTGCTGTAGCGATGAGAGGACATCAGCCCTGGCAGGCGGAGCTGGCGGGTGTTGGGGCGCAGCTCCTCGTGACAGCCTTGCGAGCTCCCCGGAGGGGAGCTCCAGCCACCCCACCCACCCCCACGCCGGAGCACAGAGCCTGGACTCGGGATGGGGACCCCCTCTCAATAAGGGTCTCGGAGTAACCTTTGTTTTGGTTCCTTCTTCCCTACAGTGGCCCATATTAAACCAGTGCCCAGAAGCCGTGGGCTTACAGGAAGGGCTCCCAAGGCGTCGGTACGTTTCAGGCAGACCAAAGCGCTCCTCAGCGAAATGCGAAGATGAACTCAGAGGACGGGTGTGTAATACCTCAGCATGCCGATCCCAGCGTGAAAATCCAAAAGAGAGATTAAAAGCGGTGGCTGGAAGCCTCCTGCCCTGCACTCACCCTTCTGTCGGCGCAGGCTGCCGTGGGGCCGCCGGGTAGCCCGAGCCCACGTTCACTGGTGGAACGAAAGCTGCAGGGGCACGGCCAGAGGAGATGCCAGTCAGGAGCGGCGCCGGCAGCAGGGATGTTGCATGGACGCAAACACATTTATAACAAACCAGAGTTGTCTGCAGGCTCAGGATTCCCATCACCACCTGAATAGGGTCACACAACATGCCTTTTGACATGTTTCTCCTCTCCCTCTTTTTACTATTCTCTCCCCTTGGTGCTCTCTGTTTTCTCTGACCTTCTCCCACCAATGTTTCTGCTCTCCTCAGAGATTATGGGAGCTCCAAATAAGAGGCTCTGGCCACCCCCCATCAC
>NW_009208820.1:36081-58512 GCF_000690835.1 Fulmarus glacialis
CCCGCTGATTTCGTGCGGGCCCAACCCTGCCGCCGCTTCTCTGACGCGCCTCTGACTGTGGCATGCCCAGAGGAAGGTTGTGGAAAAGAAAAAATAAAAATAAAAATAAATTAAAAATTAAAAAACAAAAAATTAAAGAAAACAGAAAATAAAACCCCAGCTTCCCCAAGAGACTGTTGAGAAGAAGCGGCCATGTGATTTCCCTGGTAAAGATAAGGAGGAAACCACCTTCCCATAGAAGAAAGGGATACTGGTTCCCCTCCCCAAAAACTATGCGGGGGCTTCTGCCTCAGCCTCCCCCTTGCAGCAGGGAGCACTGGAGGAGCTGGGGTCCCTCTCTGCCCCAGGCCCAGAAGGCGAGGTGGACCCGAGAGGCACACTTTGCAGGTGAATCGTGCTGCAGCTTTCTCTCTTCTTCACATTTTGCTCGAAATTCCTGAAAAGAAACCAAAGGAGGAACTTCACCTCCTTGTTCTAGATGCTGTAAAAAATATATAGTAAGCATAGAGGGCACAAAGAAGTGTCCCAAGAGGGTGGCATATATGCCTGTATATAACGGGAACCTTTAAGCTCCTGGCTATTTCCAGCTGCCTTGCTGTAAAAGCAAACACTTTTCCACAGTTCATTTCTCCAGCAACAACCCTTAGCGGGCTGCTATCACAACCCTGGTCTCTTGTGAAGCTGTTGGCTTAATGTTCAAGATTTACCAACCCTTGTCTGATGGGATCATACAGATGTGGGCATGTGGGACACACAAGACGACTAAGCAATGCATCCTGGAGTCCCTCAGTGTTGGTTTTGATGACTTATGCTCTGCATCTTATGCTGTGCAGTCTCATCTGACAGATTTATTATCAGTTCTGAAGGTATGATTATCCTTAAGCTAAATGAAGTACCACAGGTGTTTCCATGCTTGTCAGCATTTAGCTATGAAGATGCATGGCACTGTCAGATAATGGATTTGGTTTTGGTTTTTTTTTTTTTTTTTAATGTATTGTTCTTGTGCTTAGCACAGCTATGTGAAGAAAAATCAATATTTATCATTGAGCAATAGATTATCTTCTCATGCTATTTGCAGCAATCTTTATAACAAGCAATGCAAAAAATACCTTGGGAATTTCAACTGCTAAACTGAGTAAATGTTGATACTTCCTAATGCATCCTGCTTTACAGAAACTAAAAAGCCTGTAAGAAAAGAATTCTTTTTTTGACTAAAACAGAAGAGGTAGTTCATGAGGTTTTATGTGCTCTCACCACATAAAACAGGACTTGTTTGTAGAAAATAATGTCTACTTGCTGGATAAGGCACATAGGAAAAAGTTAACATACCAAATTTACCTGTTTATACATCAGCTATTTAGAAATAGCAGAAGGTTAACAATTTAATTATGTTAAAATATGCAATATAGAGGACAGATACGCGTATGTGAGTGCGTGTGTACTGTTCAGCTGAACAGACACGCTTTGGGGAACTGGACAAAACCTTACAGTCACTTTCCTTCTCTGGAAACGTGCTTGGGACAATATCCTCGCTCTCATTTCCAGTCTTACAACAATGGTACTGAATTAGTCCAACACAAATATACACATCCACAATTTGGCTTTCCACCTCGTAAAACCTCTTCATTAATTAGGAAAAAAACACAGTAATACTTGATTACACACGCGGCTATATCCATTTGCACCAAGTCTGACTTGTTTCAAAATTCTGACTACGTGGCTCGGCGCTTCCAGTTAAAATTACGATACAGAGGCAAAACAATTCTTCACTTCGAAAAAGGAGATGCCACAGTCACAAAGCCATGGCATTTGAATTTTGATCCTGCCACCCTAACAAAGCGAGCCTTCTTGAGATTTAATATGCAAAGGAAATACCTAATAAAAGCACACACCAGCCTAAACCCAAAGTATCATGCAGCATGTACCTAATTTTACTAGAAGTAAGTTGCACAAGGAGACTAAGGAGTGATGAGATTCCAAGATATTGGTGTGCAGTGTGTATTGCAGGTATAATGGACGGGCTCACAGAAATATCTAAGACTCTTCACCTTGGTGGGCGGCCTAGCACATGGTCAGGGGCTGTCGCTGCTTCTGCCAGGGGCAGCGCTGGGCAAAAAAAAAAAAGGTCTGCATACCTGCGGAGTAGATTAACCGTGGTTTAGCTCCAGCGAAGGCACTGGAACCACAGAAGGGATGGATCTGGCCATCTGTGTACTCTCAAGTACCCACCCTTTTCTCCAGCTGTTAACAGTGATACGAAAGAAATCTCTATTCAAAACTTCAAGCCCAACTGAACCTGGCAAATTTAAGGTACAAACATGGAAATGAATCAAACTATTCTACTCAAACCATTTCTGGAGAAGCCTACGTTTTATCCAAAAGCTTGAACACAACAGATTTTCCATTCCAAAAATTCGACTGTGCTCATTCAATCCCCAAACTTTTTTGAGATTGTATCACATAGTACTTAGTGATCCTGAATGTTCCGATAGGGAGTAGTATCATAAGTCTCAAATTGATGTAGTGGATATAGCTTGTTAAGATTTGTTGTTTAAAAGTTAGGTAACTAACAGGTGTTGTGTTTGTAGGTATGTAGATAAATTGTGTATCTTGGAAGTATTAGACTCCAGTGAGCAATAACCACGGAAACGGAACAACCTTGTAAGGAAGGAAAGGAACAGTGAAGAGACACGAGATTCTTTGGTTCGAATGATGTAGATGGGTTAGGAATGCTTCATGAATAGAATCATACAATCATAGAATCATTAAGGTTGGAAAAGACCTCTAAGATCATCAAGTCCAACTGTCAACCCAACACCACCATGCCCACTAAACCATGTCCCTAAGCACCTCATCTACACGTCTTTTAAATACTTCCAGGGATGGTGACTCCACCACTTCCCTGGGCAGCCTGTTCCAAGGCCTGATCACTCTTTCAGTAAAGAAGTTTTTCCTAATGTCCAGTCTAAACCTCCCCTGCTGCAACTTGAGGCCATTTCCTCTTGTCCTATCGCTGGTTACTTAGATAGGCCCGACATTCAATAGATAAAAGAGCCTTGAAACTTTGTACTTTACATTAATTAGATAGAGAAGCTAACCTTGTAGGGTTGATAGGGAAGGTATACTGGAATAAGCTAGCTTGTTACACGAGTAAAAAACATGTAAACCAAGCCAAGGGACAAACGGAGCATGCGTGAAGACTGAGTTCAACCAGAGGGCACTGTGATGAAGACTACTGACGACCACCAGAGGACCCCGAAAGACCACCAAAGAGCACAAGGGCACATGCATCGGGGACATTTGCATATGTTAATGAATTCCGGGAAATAACATGAATATTTAGATTATTTCTCAGAAATGTAATGAATATGTATACTCTAATTGCATTTAACCCTATGGTTACATGATTTGGCACGCACACTAGGTGGAGCGATCCCCTGTGCGTCCAGCGCTGCAATAAAGAATACCTGCTTTCTAAAACTCTAAGTTGAGTCTTAGAGAGTTTTTCGGACACTTCTTCGTTTCAGTTCAAATGACATTTTTATGGGAAACATCATGGACAGAACATGCAAGCTGGCTGCACAACTGTGCCACCAAACAACATCCAAAAGGCGTATTTCTGAAAATAGAAGCCTCTCAAAAAAACACTTAAAATTATTTTTTTCCTTTCTGTAAAAGAAGGGGCAGGTAGGGGCGGACAAGCTGGCGTTCTGTTGTTTTTGTCCTCTTCATCTCCTGGAAGGGTTGGTTTTGGATCCAGGCAAGATTCACAGCCAGCCCTAGCTATGAAGAATTCTGCCATCGTCACCATCAACAGTTTTCAGAGCGCACTTGTAATTGCAATGAAAACTCCTATTCACACCTCTTGGAAATATTGGTTTAGGCTGTTCAGCAGTGGATGAGTGAAACAAGTGTGCACTAATGCACATTCCCCACCAGTTCTCAGCCTATTACAGACTTTTATAAACTTTGCTCCAGGAAATGAAAATTCCAGAATCTCTATACAAATCTGTAGATTCGGGATATTAATCTGTCCCTGACTATACTGCTTAGTCTTCAGCAGTCTTCAGCCATGGCCAGACATAAAACAGTGTTTTACAAGACACAGGAGAAAGAAAAAGGAGAGGAGCAGCAGCATTCAACTCCTGCCAGACACTCTTTATGAGCAGACTATGGAGAAAATGAAACAAAAGACCTGATAACACTTACTTTCACGAGGTACAAGAGGTGCACCCAGACCACTGTAAATATAAAAATTACTCAGGCCTTGCCTGTGTCCAAAAGGCAGTGGAAAGACTCAGGGTTAAACACAGAAGGTATCAAAGGAAATGCACCTCCTACAACACAATGTCCTTTCCTCACAAGGACACAGCGAGAGCCTGACATACATTTTAGCCACTCATACTATATATCCCACACATTCAGGTGGTTAAAGCTCATCTGGGAACCACCGTTCCTAGGGACTGCAGCTGTTTGTTTACGTACCAGAGTAAACAATCTCTTCACTTGAGTCCTCTGCTACTGCTGCTGACAACAGATTTCAGAGACATATTTTATCCATTTCCTAGGCTGACAGTCCCAGGTAAGGCAAAAGCCAAGACTATGAAGCCAAGATCGTTTGCTCTACTAAACTACTCCTGCTAACACTGCAGCATGATACTCCCACAGTAAGATTTGAGGAATGCAAGAGAAAAGCCACAGTTATGAAACATCCTATCAGATTAAACTGCAACACATCCTAACAGGATGCAGATGTAAATGCAAGGCATACCCATGTAAACTGTCCACAGTTCCTGTTAGCCGAAAAAGACAGTAGAAAGCTTAACCCCTTTTGAAATAACTGAGCCACCTCAGCAATAAACTGTTGGGTCAGCTGCAGAGATGATGACCAAGTATCTCAAGAAAGTGGTACCCACCAAGTATTTAAGTTATCAACTAATTTGTAAAAAATTTTTAACAATACAATTCTCCGACATTCAAACCCATCTACAATTCAAACAGGATGCTAAACCGATTAATAACCGATAGAGATCTGGTTACACTGCTGGCATTTATAATTACAGTTTTGCTGCCATTTGTTGTTATAGTTTTATATTGAAAATTAAAAAAAAAAAAAAAAAGTCATTCAAGTCTAGTAAACACCATGGACTTCCCATGACATTTCTTGCACTATCTGGAGTCCCTAAAATTAGGTGTAGTTGCTGGAGTTCCTCCCTCTGTTTTGCATACGTCTTATTCTTCCTGGGCTCTCTTCCCACGTATTCCAGGATACCAGCCATAGCTTCTGACTCTTGCATGATCTGGAATTTCCACCTACCCATGGGAGTCTGGTGCCTGTATCAGCTCTTTTCTGTCTGTGAGCTCCTCAAGATTAGAATTCATTAAGAAGAATAAAGTCAGGAGATTTGCAAAAAACACAGACCAGAAGCTTTTATTGATTGAAATTTCCCTGCTTCTAAAAGGAAAATAATCATGGCAACAAGAAAAAAATACAACCCAAAAAAAGAAACAAAAAAGTGCTTCTGTTGCAAATATTATTCTTCTCGTCTCTCTTTTTGTCTCTTCTTATTTTGCAGAGTTTAAAATGGTAATGTTTCTTCTTCCTTTGTTTTTTCCTCAGAGTGCAGCATCAATCATTAGTTACTTCTTTAATATCTGAAGAAAAACCAAACAGATTCCTAAGAAAATATGATCTCACATAACACAGAACATTTCAAAATTTTGTATTTCAAAATTAGACACATGCCCAAACAATATTTAATAAGGCATAGGACACCTTTCAACAAATCTAGAGTAAGGTAATTTTGTTTCCAAAATAAAGGTCTGAAAATGGAAATCCAAACAGAAAGCTCTCCCTTCCCCTCTTCTTGCTCAAGAAGTTCTGCCTTGAAGAGAGGTGTATATGCCTCTGGAAATCTCAGAAATAGTAAGTCCTGTGTAGCCATTCAGCTCGCAACAGACAATGTCTGACAGGAGAGAACTTTGCTATCTATTTTACTGACCTGTGAGTCCCCATTTCTAAAAATAGATGAATCTAAGAACTAGATACAGGATAATGGGACCTGTCTTGGACAGCAACCCAGAAAAAAAAAGGTTCCATTCCCATTCATGCCACCGTTTTGGTCCTGCATTCAGAGGAGCTACTGCTGTCTTGGAATTCTTTCCTCATCCCCCCCTTCTCAAAAAAAAAAATCAGCTGGCCTTTCAGTTACCAACAATAGTCTCTCCTTTCCTGTTGCTACTCTCTACTTCCTCTCTTTCAGCAAGCGATGGCAACTCTGGCTCTGTTTGGTGGTTCTGGTATGAACTCTGGTCTGGTGGTGTGACTCCCTTTTGTTTTCCAGTATGTGGCATGGATCCCAGTTTTGTTCCGTTGGGCACATGAAGAAAATATGGAGAAGAGGGCCGGCAAGGTGGCTGAGTGTAGGAAATCTGCTCTGTGAAGTAGTGTCCTCCTGCTGTGCTAGAAAATGGCATTCGTGAGCGCAACTGATTCGAGAATGGAGCTCCCTGCATGTAGAAATCATTCCAGGGGACAGCTTGATAGGCAGTGATGCCTGCTGAGGAAAAAGCAAGCAAGAAAGAAAGGACAGAATAATGAAAATAAGGAAAAGAGGATTAAAACCATGTATATGTAAAAATGTGTATGTTGTGCTTAAGCGAGCATGCTCACTGCAAATACAGTATTACAGTTATGCCTTAATGGTTACTGCAGTAGAGCAGACATCACACACATATGAAGGTTAACTTTGTTGTTTACATTGCAGTGCATTTATCCAGAACATAGTTATTAGGAGCAAAAACTTACGAAGTTCATAGCATTGTTATAATCTAAAAAACATGATGTCACTTCAGCACAGATCCTGAGTGTATGTAATAATATTAGAGACACACCCCCTCCAATGTTTTTTCCTCCACTCCTATTTTCCAAATTAGCTCTGCAAAGCATAAGCTGGATGCTTAATCTTCACTTTCATTTATTAAAGCTGCAATCCAGGAAGGAAGAATGTTTTTAAATTAATATCTATAATTCAATTAAACTGCTCATTTGCTTACATGCTGAAGTGAGAATTATGGGTGTGTCTACACTGACAGATTGTTCCCTCCCATTGCACTTCTGGAAGCCCAGGCCCTGGTTATCCACAGTATGTAACAGCCATAGGATCCCTTCCTTGAACAAAAGTATGGAATAAGAGACCATCAATTCTGCTTCTGTTCCTTCAACAATCCTCCAACTTTATCAGTCCTAACAAGGTTTGCGCTTTTACACATCCTTTATGCTCGCACGACATGCCCCAAGGCATGCAACACACACTGCTGGCATCATGGTATAAAAACATTAATTTGGTGCGCTGGGACACAGCCCTCCCATTACTTCTGGCATTTCAAACCGAAAAACCACAGAAAATAATAATTATGCCTTACAACCAGAGAGGAGAACCAGGCCAAGTATGCTAGATAGCATGGGTGCTGCCAACCTGTTCTGGAGAATGTTAGGCATGAACAGTGTGAACATGAGCCAGCTTGCACCCATCAGCCTGTGAGTCAGACTTCTCTCCCTGACAAGGTCCACAAAACCGGTACAAAACCAGGAGCAGCATCTGTGGTCTGAAAACTCTATTCTCTTATGTGATAAGAACTGAGATGTATTTTTTAGACTGTGAGCTTAATTCAACAAACCTGACAGTTCAAAGAAATAAACTGCAATAGTTTATCTTTTGGTTGTAATTGGGCTTGAAAAACTTCAAAATACAAATGCCTGACACAAAACAAGGAGACCGACAATGCCATTTTTACCTAGTTATTTTTTAGAAAATTTTGCTGAAGTGCTTTAATCTAAGTGGTGTTGCAAACTCATGTCAGAGGAAGAAAAAGAAAGAAGCTATATCCATACTCTGTTGGTCCCTGTCTCTAACTCTCTTCTTTTGCACTGCCCTAAGATACACAACATTCTTTCAAAACGGTTTCTGCAGAAGCCCAGCAGAGTTAGAAGCCTGTTTTTCTCACTGTCTCCAACTACTCCATTTGCTGTGACACCTTTTTCACTTTACACCCTTGACCCCCACCCACATACACCGAAGGCATGTTAGTTTGCACAACAGTACACTCCTGAAAAAGAAAAGTTAGCTCTCCATTCCAGACAAAACCGTTGCACCACCTGACATATTCACATGGTAACACTCTCTCTGAAATGCAGCCTCCCTGAAATGCAGTAACTTTTGATTCAAATTAATGGGTCACTCAGCACTTTAAAAAGAAGCATACAAGGAAATTAAAAAAAAAAAAAAAAAAGATGGGTAGCATATATATATTTGTGTATGTATATGCACATTCCTTCTTTCTGTCACAGTTATCAGTAAAACCACTGCACATCCTGAATGTTTCAGGCTATTGTTTAGTTACTCCAGAGGAGCGGGATGTCAAAAGATTTCAGAAATTTACCTGAGTTTCCACTTGGCTGCTGTAACAAGAGCTGTCCCCCCATGTGGTTTTGTACGTAGCCTTGTGTGGCTCCTGCTGCCCCATAGGTCATGACTCCACTGCTACCAGGTACAGCGAGGAAAGCCGTATGGGACTCAGTGGGTGGTGTAGGAGTGAGGCGGACACTGGAGAGCACATTGCTGGCGAGGTGACCTGGCAGATGGTGGAACTGGGAGAACTGGTGCTGCTGGGGATATTGGGGCAGCTGGCAAATTCCACCCTGGCTGCTGTACTGACAGTACGTGGTCTCTAGGTTGCCTGCTGACTCCAGCTGCTCAGGGTAATTGCAGGAAACTGGTGAACTCAAACTGCAGAGAGCAAGGAGAGAGGCAATTCAGAGATTAAAGTAGGGTCAACAGCTACAGCAACCTGTACAATAAGCAATTGTTATATCTTTCCCTCGACAGCTGCTCCAACCCTGATCTGACTCCAACCCTTCCTTCCAAATGCCAGGCACAGGACAAGAACAACAGAAACCACTGGAGCCAAGTGCTTTCACAGCAGGTTTCTTTAACAATGCGCACTAGCGGGGATTACCTTTCCTTCAGTTCTTCCCACTCTCCGAAGCACATGCCAAAGCACACCCACCCTCCCTCAAAGATTCCTTTTCACTGTGCTTCTGAACCCCACTTTCACTTGACAGGCATGCAATTCTGAAAGCACTCTGATTAAAGGTATCACTTTTCTGATAGCAGGTGCCCTATCCTACTATGCACATTATACACTTTTTCATACTCCATTTAAAGGACATTCACACTCCCACATCCAACTTCTCATTTATGCTCCCACCTATTTCCTTGTCCCATGTCCCACCTTCACCTTCCCAAGCCTTCTCCCAGTGTTCACTTTTTTCATCTCCCTGAAAGACAATCTCATCTGTTCCTACCCTTGAATCTGGATGTTGTAAGTGAAGGCCTCGCTGGAGCCATTTTCCTCACTGGACAAGCTGCATTCACTGTTGGGGGTGTCCAGCATCGAGGGAACAATATGACTGTGGGGGTTGAAGGACAGACCGAGAGGTAGGCTGGCCCTGCGGATGGGTGGAGGGCTGGGAAGACTAGGGAAGCACTCCGTTCTGCTGGAACTGAAGTTGAGCTGTGGTAATGCCTTTGTCTGAACTGCTTCACAAGATGCCACCATTCCTGCCACTGAAGAGACTGTGAATAAAAAGAGAGACTGTCATAGTATGCTGTCATACTGCAAATTAAAAGGAGCAAGCAGAGGGAATGACAAGAGCGGCAGAACAAAAAAGCAAGATGCCGGTGAAAGAGTGGAGGTTAACTGATGGGAATAAAAGTAAACGAGTACCAGCATTGCTGCTGGGAAGCAAAAGGGAGTAGTAGCAAGCTCTCTGGAACAGAGGATGACATTTATTGGTTAAATAAAATTACCTTCATGATTTCAGTCTCTGCATACTGGATTTATTCAGCTCCCAGAAAGCAGCCAAATGAAGCAAAGTACTTCCTGGAAAAAAGCCAGGAACAATCCCCCAGCCATCTTCCATCTCTACTGTCCTCTGGGAAGTGTGCTGCACAGATTACCCTTTTGAAAAATTTAACTGTGGTTTGAAAGAAACAAAAACGTGCCTTTAGATATCCACTGACTAGGACATTTTTTAACCAAATTTTCACTCCTGGTTTGGTCTGTGATGAGTCATGCCAAAAAAAAAAAAAAAAAAAAAAAAAAAAGCAGAGATGTCAGCTGAAGGGCCTGGGGAAAAAGAAGCTGGGAGATGGAAAAGGAAACCAACACCATTTGGTTGCTAGAATCTTGTCTGGTGACCTGTCTCCTCAGTCACTGCTGGAAAAGGAGAGAGGAACAGTTTCCTACAGAACAGCCTCTGTGGAAAGAGGACAATATAGGAAATGAAAAGGTCAGACTCATATATGCTGGTGATCCAGAGTAACAAGTATACACAGAAGTTCAAGAAGCTTGCACATGGTGCAGGAGAACAAGATTCTCTTTTATTATGCCAAATAGCAAATGATTTCTCTCTTGAGAAGCGTAACCACTACGTGTGCAAGACACAATTTGAAATGATTTTTCAAGTCTAGCTAGGCTGAACAAGCACAAGGATGACGCAGATATGAGAACGTATCACTGACTGTTCAGGTAAAGTTGGTCTACTCCCACACATTGTAAAGCATTCAGGAAAAGCTAGTAGCATGGATAGTTTACAGCTGTACTTCACAGGCATACAGAGTAACATCAAATGCACTCCACCAGGTGCGAATCAAAGGCCTTAAACATAAAACCTAAACATAAAGCTGCCACAGCAGGCATGAGCTACCTACAGAGAATTTTGGTATGCATGCCCAGAGAGCTGATAAGGAGATTCCATTTCAACACCTTGCAGCACCACTTCTCAGATTCCCCAGTGTGCTGTGCAATTGTGCCTATCTTACTGCATCTTCCCACATTCAGTTTTTTTCAACCTCTGCAACTACGGAAAGAGGGAGTCCTGATGTTTCAATGAAAACTTTAATAGTCCTGATTTTGGGCTCATTTACAAAACCAGAGCAAAATCTAGGATGGCATCTCTAAAGCATTCACATGCACAAACAATTCTCAGTGGTTTATTTTTTCTATTTGAACATACTACTTCTACATGTCAGGCAGCATCTATGATGTACCTGTCACATTCCTGTTTTTTGACACAGCACAGATTTAGTTCCACACAACAAAGCACTAGTCAAGACCACATCGCAAGTCAAAATGGCTTAGCCAGAAATGAAGCCGAAGATCTCTTCTGATTTTTTAAAACCTTCATTTGCACTGGTTCTCCTAACCATTCTTTCCCAGAATGTAGCAGTTCACACAAACATTATGAAACAGCAGCCATGTGGGGCACAACTTACCTGAAAAACAGTCTATAGCCTGATAAAGCTTCAGTTCAATAATGACAGTAGGATTAGCTTTTGTGTGGATGACCGTAGTCTTGCTCAGGATGAATACAAGCAGTGTTAACAACATAGCCCAGGAAATCACTTCTAAACCCACTTTCACACCTACTAAGAAGTAAGTTCTGTTTTTTGAAATATTTGCAACACTTAGTGCGGATAATCTTTGTGGATCATGGCAATAGGACCCACAGGCAATGAGATCGTGAAGACAGCACACTCGGCCTCCAAAGACCTGGTTCAGCCTTTTCTAAAGTTTCCTCTACTTCTCAGTCCTTTCAAAGAAAGACACTGAATTTGTATCTTCTGAATAAAGCCTCAAATGCAGTAAGAATAAACAATTCCCAAAAAAGTAGTATCTGCTAAATCTGATACTATATTTACAGAAGATTCCAGCATCTTGTTCAGTGATGAATTCTGATCACTGGCTTGAGATAATACTTGTATTTTACAGTTCTGTTGCTCTTCCTGACATTGATGTAGAGATAGGTATCCTCAAAAGGCTTTCCAGTGAACATGGGAATGTAACAGTAGCATTTTTTGTTTATCACTTCCATTATTTCTGCGTTTTCAGTCCAAGAGACAACCCTGGGAATTTTTGGAGATTTGCAAATTTAATAATTTGCAGCTTCAGATCTCTGAACCAGTCCTGGCGCTACACTTGTCTTAATTCAAGAATGGCTACTCTAAGTCTTCAGCTACACAGCTGTCTTCCCCCTACTATAGCTGCTTCCTCCACATCCTAGCAGAGTTAAGAGACCCATTCTTTAAAGCAAATAGCTTCCAATGAATGGAACAGAGTCTTCAATTAACAAAAACGGATGTGTCTATTTCTGTTGGGATGATTGTGATTTCAGCCTTTCACCAGTCTTGAAGGAGACTGAGGCCTATTCTAGAGAGGTGTCGATGAACTTACATCAGGGCATGGTTTCAACTGTGGTTTCAACTGTGAAAACATGGTTTTCAAATGTTCTAGGAAGCTGCTTTCACTGTTGTTAACAGACCAGATCACGTGCACAAGATTTGTTACCTGCGTGACACCTATCTGCATTGGAGCCCTTCCTCTTGACATCAGCCATACGTGACTTTCTTAGTCAAGCACTTACTACGTTGACTCCAAAAGGCCTTGGCATGAGATGCCTGCAATGATTCAGGCAGTAACTATGCAGCTGCTTGCAGACTGGGAGGCCGGAGACCATGATTATAACTGTTTAACAAGCCCAGTGTTGGGCACAATGCAGCTGATGTTGCTTACAGGCTGAGCAACCACTCTAACCTCAAATGGTCTACTTGCTAGAGCTGCTTTCTCAAGCATCAAATCAAGAGTTCAGCAAAAGGCTCTATTACTATGAGTCTCTATGTCATACATTATCCAATCCCGTTTCTTTTAATGAAACATGCCTGTGTAATCGCAGCATTTACTGGAACAGTAAGGGCCATCACAAAGCTTTTCACAGATACATCCTCTTGAAATGATGAGGAAACACATCTCTCTTGTAAATGACATTTTGAAAGTAGACAAAATATTCATCAAACTTAGGAGCAACAGAATTCTTCATTTAATGGACTGAAGATCAGTAAACCAACTTCAGTCTCTAACTGCATTGCTTTAAGAAGTGTGTCACTCTGATCCTCTTCTGGATTTTCAGTAGGCCAGAACCTACCACTTGTTTAAAGGGTATGACTCTTGCTTGCTGTGTCAGCTACACATCATCAGCTTTAAAAGCCAGAATTCGTTCAAAAGCCAGAATCCTTTAAGTGAAATCATTAGAGCTTGTCATTTATTTACCATTCTTTGACAGATCATGTCCAATTTAATCCAATTGCTCCCAAGACTTCCCTTACAATCCCATCTCTGCCACTGAATAATCATCTTCCTATTTGCATAAGAGATACCAGCATAGGCTGGGCTCCTGACATGCGTCCTCGGCAAGATAGCCACAAGAAACAAAATATTTCCTGCAAAAGCACCAGTGGCACAGAAAAATCTCCTCCCACAAACCAGAGGCATAGAAAGTAACTTTTCTTTCTAAGGGTCAACTCTAAAGAAAACATAAGCCAATGTTTTAAGTCAATGAATCACATACATATATATGTAAGAAATCTCAGACAAACAAGAAAAACTTCAAATAACTGCAAATGTCAAAAAAAAAATCCATTAATTTAAAGCAAGCTATCTGTCTAGCAAAAGTAGCAAGAAAACAATTCTAAAATCAAAGCAAGATCAAGATTGAATTTTTGAAGCACAAAAGGCTCTTATGGCAAGTAGTGTGGCTCATATCAAAATCAGAAGCCATAACTGCCAGCAAGGTAGAGTACATCTCAAATACAACTTGCTGGCATTTTTAATCAGCTGGTTTGGCGAACTGTAGAAAACAGTGGGACATAAAAAAAAAACCAACACAACCACAAACCAACAGACAGTCAGAACTACTGGCTACAGCAGGTAAAAACAATGGCAAAAGCTGCACTGAACACTCTCCAAAGGTATCAGGTACAGATCGTACTGTGCTCATGCACTTAAGTCATTTGCTTGTCCTTCTGAAAGCAGTTAAGCACATTGCTACCAAGGAAAACACCTGAATAGCCACTCCATTAGGCCACAATCTCTGGGTATAACTGCACCACTGCGCACAGGTCACAGATTATTTTGCTGAAACCTGCCATGAGCTGTTTCCATGAGGGCCACTTTTACTAAGCAATTGTTTTTCCTTTGTAAATTGATGACCTTTTTATTCATTTGTTCCCTCTTTTATTTTGCTTCTGTTACTTTGGATTTTATACTATCCAAGTTTTATCTCCTTCCTTTTCTGAGATATTCTAATAAAGAAAATAGGTGGACCCTGGATGGCCCTATTTATTTACAAGTTTTTTTTCTGAACAAGGAGGCTGAATGAATTCGAAAGTCACACTGTCTTTCATTTTTCTTCAGTTTCATCTTCTGCTTTCATTCTTAAAGAGAAAAGTCAGCCTACACAATGCTAGATAACAAGAAAAGCAAGTCTCATTCCTCATGGTGGTGTTACCCCACGTCTAGTAAGGCAAAACTGTGACTGAATTTTTTTCCTGCGATTGTGCTATGCAGATCTCTCTTCTACGAGGACTCTATACACTTAGTAACAGTCTTTTCCCTCAGAGGGAGCACTAACTTAGGTCTCCACCCTGCCCAGGCACCAATTTTCCCATGACTTGTAGGAATGTAATTTTTTAAGGCTTCCACCTTCCGTCAAATTCTATTAGAGTTAAACAAATTTGGACGGCAGGGTGGATTTCAAAAACAAAGAGAGTGTGTGGCTCATTACACACACCATATTCCTCCCTTCCCTCAGGAAATCAGGTTAAAAACCTGATCAACCTAAACATCACAGTTTGTGTGCATTAGCAAAGCATGCTCTTTTCTGCAAAGATTTAGAAAAGGTACTTTTTTTCCAAACAGATCTGTATCTGGAAAGTATTTATCAGCCTTAGATGATACAAATAGATTTCATTACTTCTTGCCCAGCGTGATTTAAAGAGAACAAGGGGAAGCTTGTTCACTCACGTAGATTATGAAGTACATTCTCATCTTCACATGTCCTTAACACTGAAGATACAGGGGTTTCAGACAAGTAAAGGAAGCACGTGTTTTATAAAAGCTAGATGCATACACAGTAAATGCAATAGGTGGCAGTCAGCACCAAGTTCAAAGAATTCAAGGGGTAAAAACCCAGCTATCTTTATCACTCATTTTCTCACATACCCAGTCCACTCTCAGGGACATTCACTTGCCCTTTTTCTTCTTTATACATTGTACAAAGAATTCAGATGGGACATTTCTTTCCTATCAGAAAGATTGCTTGCATTTTACACATAGAGAATTGCATCCCAGTGTGCAGATTCCCCAGAAAGAAATCGCTCAATACAGACAGATGACAAGATCACATCCCTGAATGAAACTTTATTTCTCTAACAAATATATTTTCTCTTGTCTAAATAGCATGTCTGCAGATGTACTTTAGGAACCAGAAGAGTTCAGAATACAAGCGTAAAAATATGAGGATGTTTGGTTTGTTTCTTTTAAATGAATCATTTTGCAAAATCTTGGTCTTTATCTAATTAAATACAGGACTTAACAGACTGCACCACTTCATCATTCTGGGAAGCAGTGAATTACTCAAACACTTTGACCATATTCACTCTGCAGCAAGTGGAAAAACTAGAACTAACTGAATTACAGTCATATTGGTTAAACAGCTCATAGAATTGACTAAAGTAGTCCTTGCCTTGAGACTATGACAGGCAAATTTAAATGACAGAAGTGCTAAATCACAGTATCAAGAAAGTATCTCAATTAAGTACTTTTAGCATACACATCTATTTATTAGTATTCTAAGCTTATTGATACAATCTTATAGTTGCTTTCTACAGTGCCAAAATACTTTTAAGGTATCAGCACTATTAATAATACATTAAAGTCACTGGGCCATTATTAGAAAATGACTTGCACAGAACTGCCCTTAATATACTGATAACCCTGTATATTTAGAATACCTTAAGGGGGCAGAAATGATGGCATGAAATTCAAAAGAATGAATTACACTGGGAAGCAGGAAAATACACACAACAGTACCACATGTCAGCATATCTATTGCTAGGGATATCCGTCCCTAAGGAAGTGGTTAAGTCCTCATCACTTTGGAAATATTTTCAAGTCGTGCCAACTTGGAAACATAAACATATATAGGAAATGCTCTAGGGAACATTCTTGACTCTAGGGAATGCTCTGATACTCCACACGTGAATACACAATTGAACAAATCCTCTCTTTTTGGTTGCCATCAATCTTTAAAGTCTAAATGCAGTTCAGGTAGAAAACTAGTCCAACAGCACACCCCACTGACTTTCAACAACACTGCAACATCAACTAAATTAAGCTGTATGCTAAAGAACTCAACTAGTTTCACTCCCTCAAGGTCTTGCACAAAAAGGAAAATTGCACTGGCTGGAGAAGTCAAGGAACCTCCTTTGGAGATATAAAGGTACGGAGTACCTGAGGGAGGCTCTACAACTCCAACAGTTTATACAATTCACCTTCTTCACAGGTTGTAGCCAGAACATTACAATCTAAATCAGAACATGGGATGCATATATCTGCCATGAAGAGCGTAATAACCAGAATACTACTTTCATCATCATTCAGAGAAGCAGTACCAGCGTCAAACAGCTATTATGGAAGAATGCCCTGATCACGTACCCTTACGAAGTCATATTCAGAATTCCTTGCTGGCTTGTGGTAGGACATGAATAAGGACTGAAAATTTGGCTCTAGCGTTAGCGTGGAGGCCCCACTGTGCTGGTACATAGCTAGTAGATACTTGATTAGCAGAGAGGTGTTAAACCTGGCGTCACTTTTTGGACTGATGGCGTAGGTAAGGCTCTCACATGACCTTCCCTAAAGTGTTTGGGAACCTACCAGCACCACCAGCTAATGCTGCAGCTATGCAAAATACTTGTGCTGATAGGGGTCTCACCTGACGAGGAGACAAGTGGTGCAGGATGTCCACCGAGCAGGCTGGAGTAGTTCCCAGCTGTAGTGTCTGCACCCAGCACGGCAGACTGGTCATGAGCAATGTCAGGCAATGGAGGCATGGGCAGAAGAGGTGCGCTGGAGGTATACATAAAGGGTATGAGCACGGACCAGACAAGACATTACGACGAAGTATACACTCTTCTAACTACCCTACAATGGGCAAATCCTAGATCACTGGCAGGTGGAAAGCGCTGGCTGACTTATAAGTGCAAGGAGAAACAGTGCAAGGGACACTGTATCAACAGTATTTGGGGAAGCAGCCCCAGGTCACTAGTGTGGAAAGGACAGGGACAGTGCAATGAAATCAGTCAGGTGGTCTCCAATCTTTCACTTAATTTTTCTCATCGTTCTGTTTTCTTCACAGTAAGACTCTTGCTCCAAATTGCCATAAATACCCCCCTGCAGAGACTAATTTCTTCACTCACTCACTCACCCTTGAAAGACCATCTATCCTCTCACATACTCCCTTCCCCTGCTCCCCAATAAATGTCCCCTGCTCACCTCTGAAAGGTGCTAGCTTGTATTTCTTCAAAGAAGCCCATGACTTTGTAAGACTGATCTAAGCAAGCAGCGTTTCCATCACCAAGTGAAAATCCATGGAAATGGGAAGTGACAGTGGGAGAAGGACTGGGATAAAAGAATTCCCAAGTGCACACAAAGCATCTGGCCAATACATTCACAGAAACTAAAAATGAAAGGGTGATTCCACAGACCTTTCTATCTCATCCCTTCCTCTCTACATGACTTCAGCCTGAGTGATTTCAACAGTTTTATTTCAAAACAGTGCTACAGGTTAATCAAAAGTGCTTTTAAGAAGGTCCACTACAATTTGCCCAGAAATCTGACAGGCTACCAAGGTCCAACTCAATGGTCAGCTCTCCATGGCTTAAATGTAAAGGGGAAATGGCAAAGGAAAATATTTAATTCATTAGGTAACTATTGTGGAGAAATGAGAAAACAGAGTAAGTCCCTCACCCATAACCATCTGACCCAAAGGGGACTGACAGAGCTGATGATGTTGGATATTTTTTGTTGCCTTTCACACTCAACTTCTCCGATTTCCGCCACTTTGCCCTGCGATTCTGAAACCAGACCTGATGAATGGAAAGAAAAGATGCATTCAGAGAGGAAACCATCTACACATGGGGACACAGGCAACGAATCAGCAATATCTGCCTCCACACATCACCAGGTGAGGCCAGAAACCTTTCTTCCAGAGAAAGAAACCTCAAGAAACCTTTCTTCCAGAGAATCTGCAAGATTCGATGCAAACAGAAAGAGAAGAATAACAGCAGAAAGATACCCCCAAACACCAGTTTCCTTTGTTGCCCATGATCTTCAAGATAAAAGACATTAAATCCAATCTCCTAATCTCCTTAGCCTCTTTTACCTACCCATTACGTATCTCATCTTAGGAAATGGGAAGAGATGGAGTACACAACCGCAGACTCCACTTGGGTGGGGGAGTTGGTTGTGCAGTGTCCATCCCTGTGAGCTCTCTTCCTTCTCTTGTCACCAGTGGCAGGTGCAGTCTCTATCCCGTTATTCATGAGCTCCTCTTTCCTTCCTACTCAAGCTCCTCCCCACCCCAGTCCCTCTCTGTCAATTTTCTGCACAGAACCCACAGTCAGCACTGTTACCCACACAGGTGTTACCATGATACGCTGTGGCGTTACACCAACTACAGCTGCGATCTCTCTCCTCTTCTCATTGTCAGGGTAGTGGTCTTCCTGGAACATCTTCTCCAACTCTTCTAGCTGCTCTAGAAATGATGCATTATTCAAAGAGAGAGAGATGGGGAGTATGTGATAAGAAAACAAAACAAAAAAACAAACAAAAGAAACAAGACAGGGGAAAAAATAAAACAGAACATTTTTTACTATACTTAGAAATACATGAGCAACATAAAGTTGTTTTTTTTTTAAAGTAGACCAGAAAAATAAACAAAAATCTTCTTCCACAGTAAAGCAAAGAGCATCGCTAGCAATGCTTCAAACATAAGGCACTCGGCAACCTTTATTTGAAGAAGTCTTTACACATCTAATAGTGTAGAATGCATTGCAATACCAGTTAGAGCAGTTCAGCACCTCCGTGCTGTGCCTTCAGTATGGTGAAGGAAACATCACCACCATTGGCACTACAAGTGTCACTGTCTGCCAGTGGGTTCCCCGGTATCTACCTGCACTATAGAAGGTGCGTGACTTCTTCCTGACCGGTGGTAGAATTTCTGGATTCTCAAGTAACTCTTTTTTTCCCTTGGTCCCATCATGGCTACTTCTGGATTCCAGAACTGAAGACAACTTGTAGGATTGCTGAGCTGCAGCGTTGGCTGAAGCGCATTTGGATGATCGGCGAGTAGCTGGGCCGCACACATCCTGCCTGGTCTCCAGGGACCTGCAGAGGTCTCCAGGGATTCCACTAGATGCCTTCTCAGCGCACATTCCACTTCTGTCATTACTTTTTTTCTTCTTTGCCTCCTTTTCAATCCCATCAGAGTAATAGCTCTCACACTGTTCATGTGACCCTGACTGACCTGTGGGCTCCTGTGCAATTTCAACCACAGAAAGTGGGGGCACAGCCTTTACGTCACTGAGGAAATTTGACAGCCGCCCACACACTGAGGCAAGGTCGAGCTGGCCATCAAGGGCTGCTGAATCTTGGGAAGTTGACCCAGTTGCCTGCAGGGTGCAATACCTTCCATCCTCCTCCACCTTCTTTACAGGGCTGATCCTATCTTCTACTCCCAAGGTATCCTCACCTTTTTCCTTTATAGCTGTGCTTTGGAATGCAGATAGCACACTGCTCCCTGTACCATGCCCACTGACAGCATCAGCATCTACCACAAACAGCTCAGTATTCAGTGATGTGTCCTCCTTCTCGTCCTTGCACTCTACAAGGAAAAAATGAAAAACAACACCCTACATGCACATTGTCTAAGCCAGATGTGCCTGGGTGGCATGAGAAAAAGGGTGTGCCTGGATAGGAAGTTTCAGTTATGGGAGTTTCAGTTATGGAAGAAGGAAAACACCACACAATGAAACCCAACAGTGAAAAGAACTAGAGAGTTCAAAATAAAGACTCTCACCAGGACAGAGTGCTGCTAGGAAAGCAACAGCAAAGAATGTGATATGGAGACAACATATTCAGTCAATATGGAGACAACATATTCACATTCAAACATCTGAGATGAGAAGAGCCTCATTTTGAGAGTGAAGATGCCTGCAAAAACAACCAATTGTAAACTACAATAAGAATTAATTCCAGACACAGAGAATAAAGGGAAGGTTGTGTATTACAGACACAGTAGTGAGAAAACAGCACTGTGGATAACAAAGGTCTTTGGAATACAGACAGAACAAAAATCAATGACTTATCAAGACACTAAGTGTCACCTTATTAAAATGAGCAAAAGAAAAATACAAGCAAAATTCTGGTCTACTGTGTCCGCAGTGATTATCTGACAAGTGACATAACTTTTTGATTTATAGAGGTTCCTGTTTCTATCATACTCAAGCTGACCAAGCAAAAAAATAATTAATTGTACAAACTTCTAATAACTGCCTTAAATTGGTTTTCTGCAGCTTCAGCCACAACACTTATGAATAACAGACTTACAAGATAGGTAATGAAATAGCTGGCTGAGGACAAAAATAGGTGAAGAAGTCTGACCAAGTTTAACAAAAAGCACAAACTGCATTACAATAAGAGAGACTAAATAGTAGAAGACAGGTCAGAAAGAACACAGCAAGAGAAATAATTAAAATCGGCAACAGAATAATAAAGAAGCATTATACTTTCCCAGCTGGCATATACATTTCCAAATGGAGAAAACCCGCTGATTGTCTCAGAATGTGCAAGTCTGTGTGATTTCTGCTACTTTTTTTAAAAAAAAAAAGTTACTATTTCTTAAGAATAGAAAGTAGAATAATAAAACCAAAACCACATATCTGCCTCTGTCTGGAAAGAGGAAAGTTTGAGCTGACTGTTGGCAGCATTTCAGTTGTATGTGCCTATAGAGAAATGTGGTTGTTTAATTTGGGGGGAAAAGATCTAAAATAATTACATTTCACTCTATCCTACTCATGATATATATTAGTGCAATGCCAAAATAAAGGACTTGCTTTCTGCCTCAATGTTTTTTTCTTAAACAATTGTTAGTCAAGAAGGAACCCCACAACACCAGTCAGATGGGAGAATCTTCATAGAAGTATGAGGGGACACCAGGCTGCTTCTAAGACCTTCTAATTTGCTTTTTACAGGATTAAGAGAACCGAATTAGTTGCAAAGGAAACAGACAGAAGCAGGAAACTATGCAACTATAGTAATTTGATCTTGTTAAGCAGCAAGAGTTTCCACTGCTGTTAAATGAGATGAATATCCTGATGGGGAGGGTCAAGAACTAAGCGAGGCAGAAGCAGGCTAAGTTCTATATAATTCCTTTTTCCACCGTCCTCCCTCGCTGCCTCTGAGCTCGTCTTGCTCATTATGTGAAAATGCTAATATTCTCACGTGCCATCCATTCTGTCACTCACTCTCTGCCTCAAATCAGGAATAGCATTTTCAGCTTAGTGCTTTGATTTGAGAAGGCTTTTTACTTATTTTTATGCAAACACTAGTATGTGCTTACATCACAAAATACATCTCAAAGTCTTGTGTACGTACGTTGTATCTGCAGCAGAGAAAGAGATTGACACCTGGGAGTTTTATATCATCTACAGGAATATTCCTCCAAGAGAAAGTAAATTGCTGTCTCTATTTCTAAAACATATAGCAAAAGCCTGATAACAACTTGGGATTGCCAAAGAAAAGACCTGAAATGAAAATAAAGTTTGGAGAGAAAGATAGGCCTGCATGGTAACAAATAGGGAGTTATCAAACCACCCCTTTCTCCCATCATTCATATGACAGGAGTCCAGACTGAACATCACTTTGTCCCAATTTTAGATAAACATAACCTTAAGCAGAAGGGATTTTAACTGATGGGGAACATCATACAGATGAGTCTGGAACACCTGAGCTACTGATGGTGCATGAACAGGAAGCAAAGTCCTCTTTTTCTTCTCCTCACAACCACTTCCTTAGATGTTTCTTGGAACAAGGTAACCACTTGCATGGTGGCAGCAAGATGTTTAAGGTTGTTTGGAGCATTTGATACAAAGCAACCTGAACACACACACAGGGAGAAACATCAACTTCGCAGGTCCACCCACACAAGCTCAGACAAGGAGGAAAATTGGACAGCGGGTGAAGGTGTTAAGTGCCAGCAGCCTAGAAACCCAGAGGCAGAAGGAACCCTCAGTGTGACACGAAGGGAAGACCGCCTGCCCCCAATCCTCACACCAGCTTGCCAGGCGCTTTTACAAGCCAGGTGACACGAGGGCCACGCAGGCACCTGGCCCAGCAGCAGCCCATTGCCTCAAATGCCCCAAGGCACTCCGGGCAAAATGGCGGCTTGCTCCCAGGGCCAGGGTAACGCGGGGC
>NW_009208821.1:0-8966 GCF_000690835.1 Fulmarus glacialis
CACTCAATCCCACTGTCTATGCCATTAATGAAGATATTAAACAATATCCCAATATGGACCCCTCAGGGACATCACTCGTCACTTCTGTCCATCCAGACACTAAGTCATTGACTACTACTCTCTGGATGTGACCCACTACACCACCTTTGGCCTCTCAAATGTTTTTCCCCAAAGCCGCTTTTTATTCTTCTAAGAAAAATTGAAGTGTGGTTGTTTGTGTCTGTAGACAATTAGGCAACCCAGTACATACACTAAAAAGAATAAATATTGGTCTCTGCATATAGTGTATGCGAATAACTCAAAGCACATTCCTCTTCTAATCTGTCTTTATCAATAATCACGTAAAAACAAAATGCTGATGATCCAATTACTTCAGTTTATACTGTTCTGCTAAGCTTGTCATTATCAGCTCATTACAGCAACTTTCACGTCAAGTTCCTGGTAGATCTGGAAAGAGAGTTCACATCAGCAAATATTACTTATACAAGTAAGAGTTGCAGAGTAAACCAAGGAGGAGATTCAGCAGTTGCACCTTTCAGTGTTTATACCACCAATACCTTGCTATACAAAATTACATTATTTTTGGCACACTGTATTTAGCTGATACAGTATTTCACAGTAGTTTCACATGCCCCTCCACAACCACTATCAAATATCAACTCCATATATTTCAATTATGCCATATAATGTTGAAGCAAGTATAGATAAAAAGGTATATCACAGTGTTTTACTGGGAGGTTGACAAGCACTTCTGGACTCAAGAGAATGTATCTTCAAGATAATAGGCAAGTATTCTCCTTCAAAGTGATAGCACATTTAAGGCAAAAAACAGACCGTTAAGAGGGACAGTCTTTAGACAGCAATCACATCAGCAACAAGGTCTCTAAGAGTTCTGTAACTTTAAACGGTTCGGTAAAGCACAAACTTTAATTTACTCAACTTTATCAGGAAAAAAAAAACCTTTTTTTTTGGTTACTTACATCAACTGTCTAGATTTACTGTGACAGTAACACAATCATTGCAGGCAAAGCAGAGAAGAGGTGATGGAGGGAGTACAGCTGTAGATAGTTTCTGCCTGAAGCTACCAAGCTCTTCCTGAAAACCTTGTGTCCTTCAGGATCACTCTGTCATCTAGAAAGCACCACGTATGCCTTACGTGCACATGCACAGGCTTAGAAAAGGCAAAAAAGATCAGTGGCAGGCAAGCTTTCTATGTTTTTAAGTCCATTTTATAAGGTCATTGGCTTTGGGAGGAAACATAACAGTACTTTTTTGGGCAATTTTTTTGTGTGTTACAAAGTGAGTGGATAAGCGAGGGGAGAAAACTTGGACTCTAGCTTTCTGAACCATAGGAGAGGCCAGAGAAGGGGGATAGAAAGGTCAGAGGGACCTTGGGGACCTTGAACTCATTACTCTGATTACTAATTTGTGTATGCCTTGTGGGGTACATCAAGAGGATGGGGCTGGCATTTGTTTGTTTTTATCGGCAGGGTTGCCTTGTGGCCTCCACTAAAATGAAGAAGTATAATCTCCATGGTGCAAAACGAAAGCCAGCAAACCTCCTGCCAAGAAGCAGACAAGGAAAAATTGTTTCTGGGCCCTCCTCTTTTGGGACATTTGCCAAGTGAAATGTTTTAGGATTTCTCCACCATTTACATAAACATGTCTCTCTCCTTTTCATAATCATAGGGGTCTGGGAGGGTTTTTTTTCTATACTTTTGTGTTTCTCTGCTGGTTAGGGAAATAAATTGCCATTGCTTTACATACCTTGGTTGTCCAGCTTTAGGATTTGTCTTTTAAGAGAGCATGGCAATAATCTTTGCATTTTCTCACCAGTATTGTATTGCACAATTGCAGCCAAATTTTACGGTTGCAGAAAGCATTAGCGGGCCAGGCCAAGAGGCACTTTTGACTTTGATTTAATACGAAATTTTACATTGCATCCCCAGCTCTTTGCATCATTACTGTAATTATTTGGCATGTTTTATTTTTCACACTGACTGCAGAAAGGCACTCTTCCCGGCCCCCAAGAACAGTAGTGTCTGATATAAACAGAATATTACTCAGATCCTGGGAGGCCAGTCAGTTAACAACATGTTCGTACATGATGTAGTATTATTAACTGCATTTCATAAATCCTAGCTGTGCAGACTTCCAGTCTAAACTCCTCCTTTTTTCTTGGTGGTATTTTCATATCTTTTTTTTTTTTTTTTTTCTGGTTCACAAAGTATTTCCCTTTAAATCTTGGTCAATTATTTATGGAAGAATACAGAGGGCACAACATTTAACATATCAAACAAGGACAGACTCCCTGCTTAGAGCAACTTTGAATGTCAGGACTCAGTCATGCTGTGTAGGCACAACTGAGAGTATCATGCTTTGGCAAGATAAAATTGCTCTGGAGCTTCAAGGCACAGTGTCCTGTTTTCGGCTGGGATAAAGTTAATTTTCTTCCTAGTAGCTGGTATAGTGCTGTGTTTTGGATTTAATATGAGAATAATGTTGATAACACACTGATGTTTTAGTTGTTGCTAAGTAGCGTTTACACTAGTCAAGGACTTTTCACCTTCCCATACTCTGCCAGGTACACAAGAAGCTGGGAGGGTGCATAGCCAGGAGAGCTGACCCAAACTGGCCAAATGGATATTCCGTACGTCATTCCATGATGTCATGCTCAGTATATAAATGGGGGGCAGTTGGCTGAGGGGGGCAGCGATCACTGCTTGGGGACAGGCTGGGCATCAGTCAGCAGGTGGTGGGCAATTGCATTGTGCAATTTTGTTTTGTATATTCTTTTATTATTATTATTATTTTCTTTTCCTTTGCTGTTCTATTAAACTGTCTTTATCTCAACCCACAGGTTTTATTCTTTTTTTCTGATTCTCTCCCCCATCCCACTGGGGAGGGGGGAGGGTGAGCGAGCAGCTCTGTGGTACTTAGTTGCCGACTGGGATTAAACCACAACACACAGAAAAGGACTACACCTTACTCTACCTTCCTTTTGGAAATTCCAGACTATTGCTTCACTGAACCTGACCTGCTCTTTGTAAGACAAGGAAACTAATTTATTCTCCCCCTCTTCCTATCCCACACAAATCCTTCACTAATCCCTTTGTAACAGATTTCCCCTATGATAGAACCACGAGGTGAAATTTCTAAAATGGCAGCCAAAGAATATGGGGACCTGTAAGAAGCAGTCGCCACCCAACCTGGGGACATATGAAAGACACAGCTCTTCTTCCTGTTCTACTCCTAGGAAAGTACAGGGGGCTAAAAGTAAAAGAAAACCTACTGAACCATCATAAGTGCAGCAACACCATCTACCTCTCTTTAGATCAGTATAATGGGGAATACTTCACAATTTACCTTGCATACCATTTAGAAGAGCTAGTTACAAAGAGACTCATCAGTAATGTTATAACAAGAATGAAGAAAAAGCAAAGCTGGGATGGAGTGAGGAAGACTGGTAGAGAGTGAGGTTTACCCTCAGTGGATCTAGCTGACAGGTGTAAAGCTCTGGCTTAGAAGTAAGCTTGAACTCTCAAGTAGTGAACAGGGATGTCGCAGAAAAAAGAGATCGGGAAGAGGGTTCCAGGCATAGCAGTAATGAGTCTTTAATAATGAGGCCTTTGCGAGTTAGGCCCTACCATAGACTAATCTGGAAAGATGTCTGAGCAAAAGATATCAATAACATATATAGGTATGTTGAAAAGAACTTAGTTTCTAAAGAAAATGTATCAACTTCTTTTTGCACTATAACATGATGTAAATACCATACTGTAACTGGCATCTCTAGAGGATACGTTCAGCCAATGCCCAATATGGCACTAAGAGAATCTAATTTATCATTGTTGCTATTTCTATTACAGTTATTCCACTGGGAATAGAAAACCCTGCAATTTAAACTTTTTTTCTGCTTTCCTCTTGTTTAAGCTTAGTGCAAGTCATAGCTCCAGAGAAACCATCTGGGATTTCAGACATAGAGACTTGTCAGTCCCTCTGCATGAGAAATTGAAATTCTGGTACCAATAGCAGCTTGTCTCCATTCCACATCTGGACAACTTTGTCATTAGGAATGGAACTAAAGCATGAAAACTGAGCATTAATTTTTATATTTGTTTGTTATGGTACAAGGTATCTCACATGAGGCAAAGGGCTGTTCTAAAGAACATTGGAAAGTAGTGCAAAAATGAGAGGTTCTAAAGCCATGAGAATAGATTATTATTTTCATTTTGTTGGTTAAATCGCTAAATCAAAACTGAACACCTGTCTTAAGCCAACCCAAATTATATATTTAGTAAGTTTTCTTGTCAAAAAAAAGATATTTCACTTCATTTAGGGGGGAATGTAATCAGTTTAATCAGTGATTTTGTGAGAAGCTATGAAGTAGTCAATATTCTGAACTTTTTTCATAATTTTTGGTAATTTTATGTTTTTCTGATCCTGCTTAAATTTTCAAAGAACTAGTTTCCTCAAAATATATTTTTTGACTCATTATGGCTCCTGAAAACTCAGATAGTTTTACCGTGTACACCCTATACAAGATTTAATGATAATCTGGCCAATGAGTAAGTATTTCTTAAAATGCAGGTGGAATTGAACATATCATATCAGAGAACACCTCTCCATAGACTAATAGCTTGAAATGATTCTCAGAGTGCTGAAGTTTAGACAAAAATGATCTAACCGTTTTTTTGCCTCCCCCTCTAATGGGAATTTCCTCAGTGATTAAGCAACATGAATAAATATTAAACATTAGAACTAAAAAATGTTGGCACCCAGGAGCCCCATAAACATTAAAATAAGGATTAGTTGATCTCTGAATCACTGGGTCTGTTAATATAGCTTAGGAAAAATAAAACTTCTTTCAAAATGCCAAATAATGGGTGCACATTTTGTTTTTCATATGGGGCTTGTAAAGGTTGCTGTTGACTGTATCCATACCTAGAGCACCTTCCCAATGATGGCATCTAATCTGTGTTTCAGCCAAGGCTGAGGTTTTTGGAGTACCTGCAGAGTGGTCCAATTGCTTTCCCTTTGTCCACTGAAAGGGGCATTTTCATGCAACCCTATTCAGCAGGCATAGACATTTCTAAATACCTTCCATCACTAGCAGCTTTTGATACAAACCAAACACACAGAATAAAAGATTACAGTTTCATTAGTGCTTCGCTGACAATAATTGTGTAAGGCTCAGCCTGAAAGAAGGAGAAGGAAGGCCAACTTTATAAACGTCATCAAAAAGAGCAATATAAATTTCATTCTTTGGTTGCGTGAGAATAAAAAACTTTAAGCGTAGTTAAGCATGTGGCACCAAGCATGCAAAAGCTTACTAATGCGAGTAATTTCCTCAATTTTTTATTTCTGTGATGTATTAAGCACCTGAAAAAATACTTCCTGTTCTTTGCCAGCGTTCTCTCTATATATATTTATAAATCACACATGGAGAAACAGAATAATCAGCTCTTTTCCATACGTGTCCTTTTTTTTCATGAGTGCATGAAGAAATGCATTCTGTGATTCACCTGTTTTGGCAAATTTCCATGGTCAATAATTCCCCCATAAAAAATGTCTGTGAAAATGCCCAGTTATATTAATACCAGAGGAATGATATTTTAAGCAGTTCTGCTGTCCATAACTGTGGCTTTGTCTCAGCAGGAGAGATGTAGTCCCTGAAGTAGGCTTCAAAATAGTAAGGGCTTTATAACTTCAAGTCAACACCACTACATACAAACCATTTACTTTGTTGCTATCTGTGTAAGTTCCAGGTAGCAACATTCTGCAGTGCTTTCATTTTCAATGGTCTAAGATACAATCCTTACAATAGACAAGTCCTGGAGAGATAAATACATGCTTGATAATACAGCAAGGGTGAAAATAAAATGTGAGATTGTGCTGACAAAAATAAAACAAAACCAAAGTATTTCACTCAAAGTTTCTGCTGGAGCAGTCAGAAACCACAAAACAAACAAAACGATCCCCAGATTCCAAACCAAAATTGAAATTTGGCTGTGCTTCCTCAAAGAGAAGAGATAAACCTTTCTTCTAGCTCCTTCCTTCTACCTACTAATCCCCCCAACCCAGACACACACTCGCCATTCAAGTAACCCATATCTCTTAATCAAAACTGCTCTGGTGGAACCTGGCATTCTCAGGTACCCCTAACCCACCAGGACAGGGGGGTGAGAGAAAAGTGGGCATCTCTGGCACCTACTTTGTATTTACTTGGCCTCCCTGAGGCTTTGCTTGTATACCTTTCTTTCCCAATGAGGAAAAAACCCCACCACAACACCACGATGCCATTAATTCATAGCGATGACTATACATTGGATTAGACTCCTGGGTATTTCTTCTCTCTGCCACATGAGGATCCACTTTCTGTTAAAAGATGACACATTCACATACTCTTCCACTTTACGGCATCAACTTTTAAGCAAAACCACTTTCCCCTTCTATATCACTGAACAATAACAATTTTTTTTTTAATATTTATCTTGAATTTTAAAAAATATCAGTGAGTATTATGCAGATATCAGGTTTTGTTCATATGGCAGGGAGAAAAGAGAATACAGAGAAATATATAAAACTGTATAAACATTTGACATTTTAGCTATTATAAAATCTACAGCATTCAGCTGTAGATTCTTCACTCAGTCTTCACTCTCTCAAACAACTCTTGAGCAAGCACCTTTTCAGAGGGTGCTCTTGAGAAAAATATAAAGGGGAAGATGGTAAAAGCCAGAGGGCTTCTTTATATGTTATTTTCTCACAATTCATAAGCTGTGCATAACCAGAACCTCTGATCTGCCAAAACATGCATGAAGGGTGTGGCTGGAAAAGAAGATAAGAGACAATTAGAGGAAAAATTACCAATGGAAGGAGTAATTGATACAGCAGAAAAGTAGGAAGGAACACTGCTGGAAGAAGAGACTTGAAGACAAGGGAAATAAGAATAACTGGCTGCCTAACAAATAAGAAGGTTTGGAAAAATGTGTAAGTAAATCCATAGTGAAGTTCAAGGAAATTCAAGAGTACTTTGAACAAAACAGTCTCTTTCTGTTTGGCCTGAAAGTTTTCCTGTTAGAGTCAGGCGAGTGAATATACTTTATCTTGGGAATACATTAAGAGAAAGAGTAGAGGGCTTTCTGCCTGCCAAAGAAAGCCTAAACTATTTATACCTGACAAGAGGGAGGAAGAAAGTCTCATGGAGCAAGGCATTTTGCAGGGATTTAAATGACTCTATACTTGATTAACAGCTCTGCCACTGATCTATTGTGTGACCTTAGGCAAGTCACTTCACCTTTATGCCTCAGTTAACCTGTTATACTGACATAATAACACTGAGCCTTACTGGGCTTCAAGATGATGAAACATTTCTTTCGTAGAGCTAAATCCCCTCTGTGATGTGAAAAAAAACCACCAGTGATTAATGTAATCCATTGTTCAAACTGAGCAAATGTACTTACGTGTTTGGAAAAAATCATTTCAAACTTTAACGGTCTGTTTTCTCATTTGTAATCTGAGCGCATAATTGATGTGGACAGGTTTGATTAAAAAGAATCATGAGTGTTTCCTAATATGAGCCAAGGAGTGGATGTGCGAGGATCTCACTGGTAAGGAACATGCATATAACAATTCAGAGTCCCTTTGCATTCCCTCCAGCATGCCTCTGGCTGTAGGAGCCAGAATCTAGCCCTAAATTAATAATTAGCACTTTCAGTTTAGGCTTTCCAGGAAATGTCATGAGGACAGACAGAAATAGTAGAAAATGTTAGTGGGCAGGGTGGAAAGATAAGTGCCAAGAGATTTATACCCAGCATTCATGACAAGCAAGAACAGAATATCAGGATTTAAATAACCCACTGGCAAGACCTTTCACATCAATTTGACTGTGGTGGGAGGAGAAACTCTACAGGGATGGTCTGTGTGTATCTTCACAGGTAATAAGAAAGAGGTACCCACATCAGCATGCATGTGAGTACAGAAAGGGCTAAACCCCCTGCATGTACAAGTGGCTAAAGTCACATATATCAGGTTATGCTTCCCCTTAGCTGTGTATGCATTTTGAGTTTAGCAGAAGAAAGGGGGGGCCCAAAACTTTCTGATCGATAGCAAGAAAATAGATTCAATTCAACAATAGAATTATCACAAATGCTGTATTAAAGGCTGCTTGTAAAAATCTTGTCTTCCAGTACAATGTGGCAACATGTTTTTCCTTTGAGATACTGCTGCCAATGTTCACTATATTTTTAGAGATGAGCCTAGTAACACATTATGGGCACATTTTTGAGGAAGCCCCAAACCAGCATACAATATTATACACAGAATTAGTCCCAAGCACAACGTTTTTAGTGCAATTACCTAAATCTTGCCACTTCCTCCTACAGGTATATAATTAAATTAGATTTAAACACACCATCTACAAATGAAAAAAAAAAAAAGTTCTGAACAACATAGCTTACAAGTATCCTGTAAATTATCCTAAATAAATAGGCACTAATTTTTGCAGAGTTGGTATTTCATTCCTTAGTGTTGTAACATGTTGCTGAGTCAGTTGGAGAATATTTGATTTATTATTAACAACATCTATTAAACTGAAAAAACACCTTTTTAAATTTATATGTGAATAACAACATTAAAATGCAACATTTGTTTTACTCCTTGATTTCTTAAGTTTTAGATGATATGAGAAATTTTTTGAGATGAGTTTGTGACCCAAGTTTTTTGAACATTACATCAGGATAGGAAGTAGTTGACACAGAAATTGTGAAGTCATACATGAAAATCTAGAATAGAATACAAAATGTATTCCACCCATGCCTGAAAAATGTTGAAATCTGAGGGACCAGAGTGGCATAGAATCATATACCACCTCATTTTAATCACTACATATGTATGTGTCTGTGTCTGTCTGTGTATGTATAAATAAGTTAAAAATATATCATGTAGGTACATATGAAAATGTA
>NW_009208822.1:0-391 GCF_000690835.1 Fulmarus glacialis
GGCGCGGGCGCCTCCCCGGCGGGGAGACAGCAGGCCCGGCGCCCGGGGCGCGGCAGGGGGTAACCCTGCGGAGTCTCGTCCGTACCGCTCTTTGAGCGTCATCCTTAGGATGAGCTACCCACAGAACGGTGCCCGGGCTGTGATGAGGAGAGAAGTGATCTGGGTCAGCTGCAGCAGAGCCGGGGAAAGGGCCAGGGGGAAAGCGGTGTGGCCGATCCGGGGTCCAGCCCTCAAGCGCAATTATTAGCCTGTTTTTATTCAGTTCTATCAGTGGACCTTTACTGTCTCTCATGTTCTTGACCATGACAACAGTGCCTAAAGATGAGGTCTTCCACTGGAGAAGGAAGACTTAGCAGGGTTTTTTTTCTCTCTGTATTGGCAGGATTCTTTC
>NW_009208822.1:422-10852 GCF_000690835.1 Fulmarus glacialis
CAGGCATGTTTCTAATAAAAGGATTTTTTCAGAGAACAGTTAAACACCTTGCAATTCCATCAAACTTTTCCACCCGATGTGCCTTTCCTTCTCTTTGGAGAATTTTCTTTATTCAGTGTATAGAGACAGGGTACAAGGCTTTGGTCCCACAGTGAGCCCTGTCTGACTAAATTGTAAGTTATGCTTCTGATGTGGCTGAGTAAAGGTTGTAATCAGCATGGTGCCCTAAACCCCAAGAGGTGAAATTAGAGCAGCGTATAGATTTTAAATAAATAAAGCCCAGCTGAAAGATGAACTAGCCCGTAAACAGCCTTGCTTTTCTTACTTCAAAGCATGTCCCATCATCATAATTCTCACAGACTAATGAAGCTCTTACTTGGGGCAGAAAGAACAAAACCTGTTCTCAATGTTTAGGGCTTTTATAAGGGCTGCTTCCAGACTTCTAAGAATGTTTTGAAGTTTTGTGGGTTTTTTTCTTCTTGCAGGAACAGATGTCGTCATTGTTAAAAATGGCAGAAGAATATGTGGCACAGGAGGCTGCTTAGCCAATGCACCTTTGCATCAGAACAAGAGCTATTTTGAGTTTAAAATCCAATCCACAGGTTAGTCAGCAAAAATGTACAACTTTAAACTTGGAAGGTATGTCAGATTGCCTGCTGGTGGTCATATCTCAAATACCGAGCACATGCATCTTTCTAATTGCATCCTTGAACTTGTGAGCATTGGAGAGTTTTATAAGTTGTCATTGTGTAAAAGGAAATGACTTTTCCTTTTTTTTTTTTTTTTTTTAAATTGTGGTGCTGAGATATTAGAAAGAATGGTAAGTATATTACTAAAGGAGTGCAAATACTAAAACACAGTATTATTTTGTATGCTGTTACACGCATGTTTTTCAGTTAGCCTATTTTAGAAATGTTTTTTGGTAAATAAATGCTTATGACCACATAAAACACAATAGCTATGAAATATCTTTTTTTAAATAGTGCAGTTTATCCAGCAATATTTGTAGCTATTTGTCTACCTTCATTTGCTTTTAACATGCACTGTGTTTGCCCAAAGAAGGGTAACACTCCTTGTGCTACACTTTGCTCGTCAAATCAAATGTGCAGCACTTATTCCGCCACTGCCTTGTCAAGAGGAGCCTTTCAGCACCCTGTTTATTTGTTTTGCACAGATCTAATGCAAGGCAGCTGAAGGTGAATGAAATTTGGAAGCATTATGCTTTTACTAATACGGTCAGCTTCACTAGTACAGAGCGCACTCCAGGATTGCCTGTATTCTAATACTAAAAATCAGCTTGTATTTTTAAAAACAACAGACACTGTGAAAATGAAGCTGTTCTTTCCCAGAGGGAAGAAGGGAAGTGTTAGTCCAGAGACAGGCCTACAATACCAGCTGGAGCTTGAACCCGGCGTTTTTTGGGTAAGGGTTGTTTGCATTCAGTTGGATTGCAGTGCAGGCAGTGTGAATACAAATCTGTCCAAAACACCTTGCAGTCAAACCAGTTGTTTAGTTTTAAACTACATGTAAACCTCAGATCAGTCTTAACTTGGCAATTTTAGTATCCTTTCTGTTGGGGGAAGAATCCACTGCAGCTGTTGTTCATGTATGGTCATTATTCACACAGATACAGTATCCACACAGGGAATAAACTCTCCTGGTCCATATGAGCCGTGTCTCGTCTATTCCTGTGCCCCAAGGCCGGAGAATTGTAGATTGCTTAACTTAAATCTTTGATTCCCAGAAGTGTCCCTGCGCAATCTATTAGGCGTCATTTATGGGGTCGCTCTGACTATTGGAAAGTTTTCTGAAGTCTAATCTGAATCTTGTTCACGCTCTTGTCCTTTTCATTCTGGGAATGAAAGTATTAGAATAAATTGTTCTGCAATTTTGTCTTTTGAAACTAATTTTCTTGTATTTTTGCCTCATTTTAGTCTTCTGTAGATTAAACAGTCCCAGTTTTGTTTTTTCATTGTCTCCTTGTAGGTGATGTTTTTACCCTTTTGATTGGTTTTGTTGTTTCTTCTAGAATATCTCTAATTGACCTAATTTGTCTTGAGATATGATGCTTAAAATGGATGCTTTGCTCCAGCTGCAGCAGCAGTAGACATCCTTCACCTGCTGTACATGCAATATGTCTGCTTTACACATGCCATACATCCAGAAGTTTTTCACAACAGTAGGGCACAGACTCACGCTCAGCATGTGGTCTGTGATAACCCCCAAATTATATTCTGTGAACTGGTTGCCAAGCCACTATTGTATTTGTGCCACTTACTATTCCTACTTACCTGCTGTTCCTCATAATTCAGAAAAAGCGAATGCATTTTCCTTATTTCAGACCTCTTAACCAATTTGTCAGGATCATTTAAAACTTGAGGGGCCTCAGAAGAGTTTGCAATCCTGTCAGGCAGGTAGTGGCAGCACATTTAATAAGCACATCGTCACGTTATCCAAGTCATTGATGTGAATACGGAACAGTATCTGACCTTGAGCATTCAGTGCAAAACCTCAAACCCCACTTGAGTCATCTTTTTTGATTTGACAGGGTGCCACTGATGAGTAGTCCTGGAATACAATTTTCTAACCAGTTGTGCATTCATATTGGTGTAACTGTCTAGACCGTGTTTTCATAATTTGACTATTTCAGTGTTGTATGAGTTTCAAAAACATTACCAAATCAAGATCTATGATGTTTACAATTTCTTCTTTTTCCCTAAGACTATTGTAACCAGCTGAAAAAGGAAATTGTATTGTTCACAAATCCATGCTAGTTGGATTTATTTTTTTACATCTTCCTACAGTCTCAGGGTTTGTTTTCAGCATTTTTCTGGGAATAAGAGTTAAGCTAAGTGGTTACAATTCTCTGAATCCTTTTTCAGGATAGATGCTGTTTATCTTCAGTCTCTCGTGACTGCTTGTACTGGGTCTGGCCGAGATGGAGTTAATTTTCTTCATAGCAGCTCCTATGGTGCTGTGTTTTAGATTTGTGACCAAAACAGTGCTGATAATACACTAATGCTGTAGTTATTGCTGAGCAGTGTTTGCACAGCATCAAGGCCTTCTGTTTCTCACTCTACCCCTCCAGTGAATAAGATTGGGGGTGCGCAAAAGGTTGGGAGGGGACACAACCAGGCGGATGACCCGAACTAACAAAAGAGATATTGCATGCCACGTAATGTCATGCTTAGCAACAAAAGGGAGAGGAGGGGTTTTAGGGAGGTTAGCCATCTTTTGCTTGGGAATTGGCTGGGCATTGGTCTACCCGTGGGAGGTGGTGAGTGATTGCCATTGCATCGCTTTGTTTTGTTTTTTTTCTTTCTTTCTTCCACTTCTCCTTTGCTTATTAAACAATTTTTATCTTTACCCACAAGTTTTCTTGGTTTTACTCTTCCTTTCCTCTTCCTCCATCCCACTGGGGCCTGTGGGGGGAAGTGGGTGAGTGGCTGGGTGGTGCTTAGCTGCCTGCCAGGGCTAACCCACAGTAGTCCTGGTATTCTCAAGAGATATTTACTGGTAGTACCTCCATGACCCTAGTTAAAAACACATTCTTTATGCTGTCCTGCCTCAGTCAGACAGTCTTCAAAATAATGTGGGGGTTTTTTTCTTACCGTGTTAATGTCACGTTTTAGGGATTTGGGGTATTGGAGTTGCAACCCAGAAAGCAAACTTGAATCAAATTCCACTTGGTCGAGATGTCCATAGCCTGGTGATGAGAAATGATGGAGCTCTCTACTATAACAATGAGGAGAAAAATAGACTACCAGCAAACAACCTTCCTCAGGAGGGCGATGTGGTGGTGAGTTTCTCAAGGCTTCTTTATTTCCCCAGCTGTTCCCAGATTCCTCTTACATACAGCTCTGTGGTCAGACAGACAGTTTCAGTCAAATTGTTCGGCTTGCATCCCCCAGTTTGGAAAGTGCCGATACAAACTCCCATTGTGTTTGAACGGATCAGCAGCTTGGATGTTGGTGGACTTCATTCTCAGCATTGATATGTTTCTGAATGAGGGACAGACTTTACCAGTGTTTGAAAAGTAGCCTCTAATGCTCTGTTGCAGTATCTACTTGACTGATAACTCCCATTGCAAGGATCCTACGTTGTTTGAGATGGGACCTTCCTGAACAAATAATGTGCTGGAATGCATTATATAGCTATGCACCATGCCCAGCTGAACTCAAGATCCCGTAGCTAACTGGTTAATGATTAGAAGGACAGAGCTGAGCAGAGATAGGTCCTGGGTGATAAATGAATTGTATTTTTAGCCAAACTTTTGCAGGGAAGGAGAGATATTAAGTGGGGAGGGGATAAAACTGACTGGGAAAATGATTAAGAATGAGAGCAAATGGAGAATCGTAAGATTTTTTTGTGCCTTACTATTCCAGGTTTCTTAAAACACCTTTAAGTGACTTTGTTCAAAGGGTTGTGGTTTATTGCTGTCATTTTCTCAATGTCCTGTTAGAGATTTATTTTCAAAAATACATGGGAGCAATGCAATGAAATTTAGACCATTTATCACCACTACTTTTTCTTGCTGGGTAACCTTGCCTCTATATAGCAATGATTAGAAATTTCATCTTTAGAAGCCCCAAACAGCTAAGTTTGACACCTTCTTATTATTCTTTTAATCCCCTTCTGAAATTTTTTTTTTTGGAGGGTTGCAGACTGTTCCAGGGTTTGGTCAACCTATTTAGTCTGAATAGCTTCAACTACAGCTGCAATAAAGTAGCTGATGTGTTACTGCTAATCCCCCATTTTCATAAATTTCAATTTATTTTGTTCTGTCATGAAAATAGATTTCTGAAGTACTGAATGACAACACAAATTGTCACACTCAGCCATACCAAAAAGTGAGAAAAATCATTTAGCTAACAAATAAGTAATTTATCACCTTGTTAGTGTTTACTTTCTGCTCTGTAGTCAGCATATTTATAGCGTTGAGTATGAAAGCATGGTCTGTTGCTGCTGGCAGAGTAAATTGAGTTGAGAGAGGTTTCCATATGGAAGTATGGACGAGATAAACTTAATTCATAGCATCACTATTTATTAAAGTTATTTCCATAAGGAGATATAAACAAGAAGTCTGCAAACTGCTTAATATTAAAAATCATTGAAAATTTTGTGTTTCTTTAACATGGTGAAGAATAGTTTGGAAATTTGTTTTGTAAACTTATTAAGATGCCATGTCCAGTACTGTGCTGCATCCAAATTGAATGAGCGTTAAGGAATCCTGAGTATTTGAAAATACAAATGTTACTGGTCATTTATTAACTTCTAGTCCTTTGCAGGAATATTTCAAGTGAGGTTTTCTGGGATGCTGTAGTTTGCATAATGGTGTTAAAATTTGCCTGTAGCTAAGAAAGCTAGATTAAGTAGCAATCTTATGTGTATAAACTTGTTGATGCTTTTTTGTTAATTTTCTGTACTTTGTAGGGCATTACATATGACCATGTAGAATTAAATGTATATTTAAATGGGAAGAACATGCATTGTCCAGCTTCAGGAATCCGAGGGACTGTCTATCCAGTGGTCTATGGTAAGTCAGAGATTTACAAACTGTTTCACAGTATGGACAATATTTTTGTACCACTTCTGTCTTGTGAGCTATGTATTCTTCTTCTCACTTAAATGGAACACACATCAATCATTTATTTTTGGCAACTACAACAATAAATTGCGTGAAAATACAAACCTAGGAAAATACAAAAGTATATTTTCACCTCATTTTTAATGCTGCTTAATAGGGAGGGGAAAAAAGCACCGCTTACTGACTACTTACAGTGTCCACATCCAATAAGCTGGGGAGTTACTGCACTCAGTCTAAAAATTGCTAGGTAAAAAAACTGCGAAGCAGATGAAAAAAAGAAAACAAATTCGAACTAATGTAGGCTTGCGGGCTAATCTGATTTATCTCTGAAGCTTGTTATTTATGCCTGTTAATTTCACATACTTCATGAATGCATTCAGTGTTAAATAAGAGTGGATACTGAATCGTTGTTTGTATTTTCTTATGGAAGTAATAACTTTAATGTAGTACTAGTACAGCTGCTTGCTGTGTAGCGGTACAGCTCTTTGCTGCTATACCAAATTCATGCCCAGTTTTAAAATCCAACAATTGGTGAGCGAATTGCAGTAGCTGTTTTGCCAGCAACCATCAATACAACACAGTAGTTTTGAACAAGAAACAAATACCAATTAATCCCTCCATAGGCAGTTTAAGAAAGAATTTATGAATTATGGAAGCTGGAATTTGGCCAAGACATGTGTTAACAATTTACTCTTCCAGAACTTGGCGGTGGTTTTGTAGTTCCCAACTAGTCAGAATTCTGTTTAACATCTCATCTGAAAGGCAGCACTTCCCCTAGCTCAGTGCATAATCAACGCTACACTCTGGGTTGGTTTGTAACTTACAGCAAATGAGAACTGCTCATCGGATTCCCTGTATTACACCTACAGCCATCTCCAGTTTATCTTTATTCCTGTGTGAGCTTCATCTAAGTAGTAGCCTCTTCCAAAATCATTTTGCTCTTGAGATACCATTAGCTATGTGATGTGGATAATTTTTTCATTTCATGGTTGGTTCCTAATTAACTGTTGTCATGTTCCCATTTATATCTTGATACATTTGTAATATTGAATTTTATGAACAGGAAGAAAATACTCTAGATGTGTTGTAGAGCCTTTGATGGCTATAAATGTAGCTGACATTATATCTTTCCAAGCTATTAGAGTGGGAATTGTTTTATATGGTCATTTTGTGATGTGTTCTTAAGCCACATGATGGCGCTGCTAAAATGCTTTGGCGGACGGTAGCTGCCTTGCAGCACTGCGGGATCTCCTTGTGCAGAAAGCTTCGTGAGCAGCAGGAGAGGAGTTGCTGTGTGATAATTAATTGTTGCATCTTCCCTATATTTTGGAAATGGTGTTACACAGCATGAAGAATGCAGGTTGCTTTGAGAAAACATTTGGTGGCATGTTAGCTTACTGTAAATCATCTTTTTCTCTGACTAAAGAAGTTCCGTGCCTTGGCAATTTTATTGCCAGGCTCTTATTACCATCTTGCACAAGTGGGCATAATTTCATCGTAATTATCATGTCTCCTACCTATAGCTATAACAACTGAAGCCTGCAAATTGCTTTTGCATGGTACTTGCTTGGTATAAACTTAAAGTATAAATGTTCTTAATTTAATATGAACTTCCAGTCATGTGAAAGGATTTGACTATAGAGAAGAGAGTTTCTTAAGCATTTACCCTATCCATAATTCAGACTAGAATTATAGATATCTTTTTAAAAGGCAAACACGGTGTCAAGCTCAAGAATGTAAAACAGAAAAATGGACTTAAAGGTTGTTCCCTACAGTAGCTGTACCTCAGGCACTTTTGCGGAATTGAGATGCAAACAGTGCCTAAGTACTACAGAATTGTACAAATATACTAATAGGAGTTTTAACTGAGCCTAGGAGGGAAAAATTCCTACCTTGGCTCTGAGATATCTAAATTCCAAACCAAAATATGGAGATGTAGCTTTTCTGTTTTGATCTAATGTTGCCACTGTACCAGGTTCGTCTTGGAAGAATTGTCTTTGAAAGAGATCTTGCTTTTCTGACTGGCTGGGTATTTCAGTTTGCTATATGAAAGCTTTGCTCTGAAAATTCTCAGCAGTTTTTTTTTTATATTCTACATTGAAGGTGGTAACACTTGTGTCTCAGATTATGCGGGGGGTCCAAAACTGGGAGAGGTGCTGTAAAAAACCATTCACTTCCAACTTAAAGAAGCAGTCAAAGAAGCTCTCATTGGATCGCATGCTAAAACAGATGGTCTGACACCAACCATTGCAGACATCTGAAACCTTGTAAACCTCCAGAAAAATCACTGCAGGCAGCTGACGCTCCAGCAGAATTAGGAAGTGGACAGAAAAACATGCAGCTGAGGAGGTGACAGCCCTGCAATATGTATCTGGTAGTGTCCTTAATCTGTAGATTTCCAGGGAAATAGAGTAGAAAATTTGGAGGGAATTGCCTGAAGCCCTGCTAACACTCCAAGTGAAATTAGAGGTAGTGTTCTCATTGACTTCACCAAGGACCATTACAGACTAAACAGCAGAAAAGAGAGATGATTTGCTCTCCTTGGGTATGGGTGTAGGGCTTTAGCAAATCTGTTGAAGATTTCTTTTAATTGTATTGTATATACGTAATGGATATATTGGAGAATATTCTTTATGATTTGAGCATAGTATCTACTCTAGTACGATGGTGTAATAGAGGATCAAACTGTAAGTGTTCCTTCTCTAATTCCTTCTGTTTGGTTCTCTTCTGCAGTTGATGACAGTGCCATTCTGGATTGTCAGTTCAGTGAATTTTATCATACACCTCCACCAGGGTTTGAAAAAATCCTCTTTGAGCAGCAAATCTTCTGAATGTCTTCATACTGAAAATTTGCACCCTGCACTGTTACAAAAGCTTTGTCATCTTAAATAAAGCTTCACTTTACTTTTAGGAAACATATCTGTATTTTCAGTAAGTACTTGTGACTCTTGTCTGCAGAATTAATGTGTTAACTGCAACACCAGGTAACTGAGTTGCAAATAAGAGATTTCTGGCAATGTTTTGTGGTTGAAAATTAGTGTTTTGGGGCAGGGTTTTTCTCTGATTTGTTCTTGATGCATAAGGAGGCTAAGGGATGTTATTGACATCAGTATTACATTCAGTATTTTGAATAAACTGGAGCTCTGTAAAGCAAATAGTTCTTATGCATATGATAGCTATGGAGATGGATAGTTCTCATGATTTTTTTCCCAACTTTTTTCACACAGAAGTTATGTACTTTGTTTAAAGGAAGCACTGTGTTTCTAGTCTGTGATTTGGAGTTGCAGTGTCCCAGTTGTGCACAATGACTAATAATACGATGGCATAACTAGCAGCTAGATACTTTTTTTTTTTGCAAGGTGTAATTTAATCCATTCCCTCAATCTTGGACTGGCAAATACAACTTACCTGTTTCTCCTACCTTTTCGTTTGCTTTTATTGTGACAAATAATAGGACACTTTCTAGTAATACTTTTTTGTTGAACCTTAAAAAGTAAACCTGAACACTACCTGTGTTTTTGAGGACCACCATGCTGTGTTGCTCTGGTAGGAGAGTAACTACAGATCACTCAACTTGGGTATGCAAAGAGCCAGGTGAAGGGTATGAGATGTTATGGTGAAGCCTTACATCTAAACTGTAAATTAGATTATTCTTTTATGGAATAGCATTTTTAATTTATTCGTGAATCATTTATAAATGATTAATGGCTAAGACATTGTTCTAAAATGTGATGCCCTTGAATATAAATTGTGAGATGCTTTTTTCCCTTCTTGTCATATTTAATATACTTCCTAGAAGAATTTTTATTGTAAAGAAAATCTTCATACTGGATGTTTGGTTTTTGGTTTTGGCTCTTCCTGGGTTAATGCATTTGCATAAATGAATGATTTTATTTAAATATTTTTAGAAATTATCTGATTCTGAAATTTTCAAATACAAACAGCTTTCTCAAAGCCTTTCACCTATGATTTTCTGCATCTGTCTTTTCATTCCGAGTGGCCCATGTTTTCCTTTTAGCCTTGCTATCACAGGACAGTGGTGGGTAGAACTTTTCAACCCAAAAGGAATGATGATGCATTATGGTATAAAGCTTGGGAGATTAGAGTGCAGTTTAATCATCTCCCCTTGAAATCTGCTCTGCTTTGCTGTGGTCAGATACGTAATCTAAGTTAAATGAAACATTCATATGTTTCATTTCAGTTTCCCCAACAGCCGTGGGAGCAGCTGTCTCTGCTGGGGCAGAGGCTTCTGTGGTGGGTTGACCCTGGCTGGGCGCCATGGTCCCACCAAAGCCGCTCTATCACTCCCCTCCTCAGCTGGACGGGAGAGAAAATATAACGAAAGGCTCGTGGGTTGAGATAAGGACAGGGAGAGATCACTCAGCAATTACCATCACGGGCAAAACAGATTCAATTTGGGGAAATTAATTTAATTTATTACTAATCAAATCAGAGTAGGATAATGAGAAAATAAAAACTAAATCTTAAAAACACCTTCCCCCCAGCCCTCCCTTCTTCCCAGGCTCAACTTCACTCCCGATTTTCTCTACCTCCTCCCCACCAGCGGCGCAGGGGGAATGAGGGTTGTGGTCAGTTCATCACACGTTGTCTCTGCCGCTCCTTCCTCCTCAGGGGGATGATGCCTCACACTCTTCCCCTGCTCCAGCATGGGGTCCCTCCCACGGGAGACAGTTCTCTGCGAACTTCTCCAACGTGAGTCCTTCTCATGGGCTACAGTTCTTCACGAACTGCTCCGGCGTGGATCCGTTCCACGGGGTGCAGTCCTTCAGGAACAGACTGCTCCAGCGTGGGTCCCCCACAGGGTCACAAGTCCTGCCAGCAA
>NW_009208822.1:11281-13021 GCF_000690835.1 Fulmarus glacialis
CTCTATTGGACATGGGGGAAGCTTCTAGCAGCTTCTCACAGAAGCCACTCCTGTAGCCCCCTGCTACCAAAACCTTGCCATGCAAACCCAATACAGCTTCCACACAGACTGAGCTTCAGATGGCTGATGCAGCCCTCCAAGCCCCAGGTTGCAGGGGGTGCCTGGGACCTCTCTCTGGGGCCAGGAGAGATGGCCCTCTGTCCTTCAGGAGGTGTGCTGTCTTGGAGAAGCTGTGCTGCCAAATGGAGGAGTTACAGGAGGAAGTGAGCAGGCTGCACCACATCAAAGATGAAAGGGAGGTAGACAGGATCTTCTCTGAGACTTAACAGCTTGAAGAGCCTCAGACCCCACCTGCAACAGGGAAGCAGGCAGTGACTGCCTCGCACTATCAAGGTAAGCAAAACCTCTGGAGAAGGGGAAGGATGGAAGCTGGTGACTTCTGGCACCAAGAGGAAGGTTCCTGCCCCACCTAAGAGCTTACAACTGCAAAATAGGTTCACTGCCCTCAAATTTGAAGATGTGTATTCAAGCAAAGAACCTGGTCCACCTAACCCTAAACCATGCAAGACTTACCAGGAATAAATGGCGAGTCATTGTAATGGGTGACTCCCTGCTGCAGAGGACAGAGGCACCCATCTGGCAACCCAACCAATCATCTAGAGAGGTTTGCTGCCTTCTGGGGGCCAGGATCTGGGATGTTCTGGAGGAACTACTGAAGCTCGTCCGGCCCTCTGACTACAACCCCCTGCTATTACTTCATGTGGGCACAAATGATACTGCCAGGGGAAACGTGGACAATAACAAAAGTGACTACAGAGCTCTGGGGGCAGTAGTCACGGGCATGGGGACCTAGGTAGTGGTCCCAGTCCTGTTGGTGGGGGGAAGGGGAGTGAGGAGGAGGGCACTAATAGGACAAGTCAATAATTAGCTGCAGAACTGGTGTTGGCAACAGGGTTTTGGGTTCTATGACCATGGGACTCTGTTTGCAGATCAGCGTCTGCTTGGGAGAGGTGGGATCCACCTCACTAAAGTGGGGCAAAGCTATTTTTGCCAATAGGATGGCTGACCTTGTTAGGAGAGCTTTAAACCAAGAATGACAGAGGAGGGAGAGAGTGAGGGCATGACGGACAGGTTTGCTGAGCAAAAGGCATGGGGTGGTGTGACGGGAAGTGATCACAAAATCAAAATAGGGCTTAGACAGGGTCACCTCCAGCACTTGCATGTAAGCAAGGAAGTGCCTACAAGGCACCATTATAGAGAAATCCCCAAACCCTTTCTAGGAAGTCAACATGCTGGGGTGCCTTTCAGAAGTGTCTGAGCCAACAAGGAGAGGTGCTATGCTGGATCTTGTTCTCACCAACAAGGAGGGGCTGGTGGAGAATGTGAAGGTCAAGGGCAGCCTTGGCTGCAGTGACCATGAATTGGTGGAGTTCAAGATCCTTAGGGCACCGAGGAGGGTGCACAGCTGGACTTCAGGAGAGCAGACTTTAGCCTTTTCAGGGATCTGCTTGGTAGAGTGCCATGGGATAAAGCCCTGGAGGGAAGAAAGCTGGTTATATTCAAGGATCAATATTCAAGCTGGTTAATATTCAACGATCACCTCCTCCAAGCTCAGGAGCGATGCATCCCAACAAAGAGGAGATCAGGCAAAAAAGCCGGGAGGCCTGCATGGATGAACAAGGAGCTCCTGGACACACTCAAACACAAAAAAGAAGCCTACAGAGGGTGGAAGCACAGGTA
>NW_009208822.1:13653-13903 GCF_000690835.1 Fulmarus glacialis
AAGGGCAAGTCCTGCCTGACCAACCTAGTGGCCTTCTGTGATGGAGTGACTACATCAGTGGACATGGGAAGAGCTACAGATGTCGTCTATCGGGACCTCTGTAAGGCCTTTGACATGGTCCCCCTTCTCTCTAAACTGGAGAGGTATGGATTTGATGGGTGGACTGTCTGGGGGATGAGGAATTGGTTGGATGGTCGCATCCAGAGCGTAGTGGTCAACAGCCCAATGTCCAGATGGAGATTGGTGACAA
>NW_009208823.1:0-2598 GCF_000690835.1 Fulmarus glacialis
CCCCCCCCAGCTGAAAAGACAAAGATCAGCTAGATCTGAGAGACTGAGTTCTTGAGTTATGAATGACATATGAGTTTTCTTCTTCATATGGCTGCAAGAAGCACTGTTGTGAAATATTTTTATCTCCCTTTTGTGATTATGTTTTGATTTTAGCTCTCCTTTATCTCTCTCTTCCCCAAAAAACCCACCAACAAACGATGCTCTTTCTGAAGGTAAATGAGACCTCTCCAGTACCAGGTGACTTCCATACTCTGCATGCAGTGTTTCTGCATACAAAGGGACTTCAGTGCTCTTAAGTGTCATGAGTCTTTCCTTCACTTTTCATCATTTAAAGTTCTGTCTGTGAAGTCCACTCTTATCACGAAGACACTTTACAACCTGGTCCAAAGGACAGTTCAGTGAAAGAAATTTAGAGGAATTATATTCCATTTTCTGCTGTGCTACAAGATCTTCTGATCACTTTCTCCAATCATTACCATTACCTTTATCAAGATGTTTAAGATACCATTTGTTAAACTGTTTTCTAAAAAAGTTGGTATCTTTACCAAAAATGAATATGGTTTGGCCATCTTTGCTCTGTACTTAATACATTTCTTATTGAATGTGTCTTTCTCCACTGGCCTATAAATTGTGTGAAGGATACTTTAGTTCTACTTTGTAAAAGTTTTTTTTCTTTTAAAACTGAAGAAACTGAGCTCTTAGATAGATCCATGCTTCTGTGTATGTCAGTACTCTAATATAAATAACTCATGGAGAACATACCTGGAACAGAAGTAATACAAATAGTAGAACTCTCTGTTTAAGAGACTTGCAAAGTAATTTCCTCTAATAACCATATTTAACATTGCTTTTGAACTATTAAAAATTGACATGCCACTGTTATCTGTTCTAAAAAACTGTTTCATGGTTTCTCTATTGAAGTAATATTTCTGGATGCTTCTGATGTGATAGTGCACAGTAAAAACCCCATCTGCAGAGTGCAGAAGGATAGTGGTTTTATACATTTTGTTTTCTTTCTGGAAAATAAATTAACAGTTTTAAAAGACAAAGAGGAAAATCAACATATAATAGTATTTTATGAAGTTTGAAAATTCAGTGTGCCATGGATTTTTTGGTAAAATATCTCATATTAGGAATCCTGTTGCTATAATACCCTTTAAATAACAAAGGGGGGAAAAAGCAGCATCTTCACAAACATTAATTATTCTTAACAGACTGTAACTTTAACCATATAGTCTACACAATACTGAGATTTTTCACCTCAGTTTATTGCTCCTGAACACATGAAACTTTCTATTGTATTTTTTACTTCCGTGTTCTTAACAGCAAGGTACTTCCTTTACTATGAACATTTCCTAAGCAATGAAGATTCATTGCTTATTCCATTAATCTCTTTATTTGTGGTGGGTTGACCCTGGCTGACTGCCAGACCCCCACCCAGCCACCCTCTCATTCCCCCTCTTCAACAGGACAGGGGAGAAAACAGGATGAAAAAGCTGATGGATCAAGATAAAAACAGGGAGATCACTTACCAGTTACCATCATGGGAAAAAGAGACTTGGGGATAATTAATTTATTACCAGTTTAAATTTTGTTAAGGTATTTTAGTAGTGGCTGCCCCAGTGGCTGGAGGTTAAAGATCCCCACTTACTCCGCTAGCTGACGCTCAGACCCCGCTGGCTCCAGTAGCTGACACCACAGGCCAGGGGTGCCCACACCCTCTGTCTGACTCTGGGAGCTGACACCAAATTCCACTCACACACAGAGAGGTCTCACCAGTAGCTGTCACTGAGTCCTTGCAGCACATGTACACACAGGATAGAGAGTGAGATTATACAGAGAGACAGGCCTCCCCTGCAGCCCCCTGCTACCAACACCTGGGCACCTACACTCAATACATTATTGTTTTAGTGTTTTATAGTTATCATTCACTTTCCAAAAACATGCTTAGTTCCAGAAATTTTTATTCATGACTTGGATTCATCATATTCACACTCTAGGAATCGGGCAGCTTCTTATATCAATTAACTTATCAATTAATTCCTAAAGGAACAGAGTGAGTTCTCATTGACTTCTCACTACAAAGACACAAGAGTTTCTATCCTTATCATGCTCCCTAGTGGCATTTTTTTACACTGACTGTAAACCATCAGGCAGATCATGTGCAAAGTTAAATTCAGGTAACAAGTCTCAGATGCCTTCTTTAGAGAGAATAGAAATAACGTTTTTACAAATGGCCTTCTTTGCTGATACCAAATCTATTTCAACCCCAGACTTCTAGTCTGGATGGATAAATTCCAGATTGTCTAAAAATGACCAAATGTTAGGCGACTCTACTTCCCTTCCACAAGAGGCAGTCAGGAAAACAAAAGTCTTTTTATGGTGTGAATCTACCTTACATAGCTACATACTCACATACCAGTATGCATCACCACAAGGTACTTTCTGAAGACTTTTCTGTGTCTGTAGCTCAGAGAATTGCCTGACTCTTCCTGCCAATTGTCTAGATCTATCAATTATTTCTAACCATTTATTACCCCATTTCTTTATTTCTGCACTGCTATCATATGTAATTGTCCTGGTTTCGGCTGGGATAGA
>NW_009208824.1:0-771 GCF_000690835.1 Fulmarus glacialis
CATCCATTGGGATGTGACAATACCAATTTTGCCATTTTATTCCCTCAAACTGGATCTCTTGTGTGGGTCCTTTGACCTTGCTTTGTTTTATGGCTGTCGTGGTTTAACCTGGCAGGCCGCCAAATACCATGCAGCCGCTCGCTCACTCCCCCCGCGGTGGGACAGGGAGGGAATCGGAAGGGTGAGAGTGAGAAAAACTCGTGGGCTGAGATAAAGATAGTTTAATAGAACAGAAAAGAGAAAATAAGAATAATAATGAGAGAATATACAAAATGCGTGATGCACAATGCAATTGCTCACCACCCGCGCTGACCGATAACCAAGTAGCGATCGGTACTTCCTGGATCACGCCTACCATTCTCAAGACGGAATATGCATTCCCTGCAAGAGGGAATATGCATTCTCCAGAAACTCACAATGCCCGGGAAAACTCGTCTTTCTTTTTTGCTAGCTGGTGGGGACATGGTTGTTATCTTATTGAACACATCCATTGGGATGTGACAACACCAGTTTTGCCATTGTATTCCCCAAAACTGGATCTCTTGTGCAGGTCCTTTGACCTTGCTTTGTTTTATGGCAAAACCAGTTTTCAGAAGGAAGATGACTTCCACCTTTCAGCATTAGAAGTCACTGTCTCTTTTTGGTATAAAAAAGGCATCCTTCCTTCAGATGATTTGCCATTTCAGCAAGATCTGTTTGGGCATCAACTCCCAGGCCATTGGAAGTGAAAACTGGTCTAGATACCTGTCCAAATTCTCCCACACACCTTGC
>NW_009208825.1:0-517 GCF_000690835.1 Fulmarus glacialis
GCCAGAGCTCCCCCTTCAGCCAGACCGGTAATAAATGATAGGGATTTTTTTTTCGGTCTAAGAACAGAATACCCTGCAGGCACCTTGTCTGTTCAGCCTGGTGGCAGAGCTGAAAGAGGAAGTAGAGATGTTAAGGAGTATCAGGGATTGTGAGAGGGAGATAGATTGGTGGAGCCACACCCTACCATTCCTGAGGCAAGGTCAGCACATGGAGGCTCCACAAGAAGCAGTGGATCCCCTGCCCTTTTGCCACCAGGCAGAAGGAGGGGACCCAGGGGGAATGGACACAGGTTCCTGCTAGGGGCACCAGGAGAATCCCCGCCCGGCCTTCCTCACCTCAACCTTCCCAGTTGTCCTTACACAACAGACATGAGGCCCCAGAACTTGAGGGTCAGATAAATGAGGATGTAGATGAAGGTCCATCCAGGGGTTGCCCAGGGCGAGTCAGTCAGCCCCACGCATTATGACTGTCTCTGCTAAGAAAAAAAAGAGTGTGTGGAAGATAACTTCCTGGCAC
>NW_009208826.1:0-8777 GCF_000690835.1 Fulmarus glacialis
CCCCGCCAAAAAGCAATATATTTTTAAAAGGGTAATACAATCACAACCATTATGTCAATGAAAGTTACATGCTGGGTTTATCTTTGTAGGTATCTGTCAAATGCAAAGTGCACACATCGTCTTTGGAGTAATAATGATGTTTTATCATTTTAATTACAAACACTTTGAAAAAAATCCCTAAAGTGTACCAATTGGGGTGGTCTGAATTAACAGTAGCTTGATAGCCCAAGGGTAGCAAAAATAGATTGAGCTACCAAATTTCATAGTAGTTATAGCAGCTGTCTTCTTGCCTCAGGGAACCTGGGTATTTAACAAAGCAGACAGCTTGGCATTGGCATCTGATTAGTAATGTGGGTATTGTTGGACAGAATACGCGTGGTTCTATTGTTTCACTGTTTGATTAGGAGAGCTATGGCATCATTTAGCTTTTATAGTTAGCTTCTGTATGTTCACTTACAAGTACTGTAAACGGATATTTTCTCACTTATCGCTTGCTGCAAGTAGGGAATATTGTCTTGAACATGGTCGATGAAACATGACAGGATTTAAATGTCAGGATCAGTTGCCTCCCCATTTCTGTGCCAAAATTTTGTTGAACCGACTGTGTAAGTTTTTCTAATTGGGGAGAAAAGTGAATAAGGTGAAAGCCTGTTCTTCCCTTACCACAGGATACAAACTATTTGGAATTTAAAATCATTTTAAAACATCATTTATTCCAGTTTAACTTTACAAGGGAAAATTTCTCTTCACAGAAGTAGTCTCAGAGGAAAAATCCAACTGTTGGGGTTTCTGGGAGAGGGGGATTGGTTTTTATTTTTCTAATTCCACAGTAGCCTAACAGTTTGGATAACCACTGGGGGTAAGAGAATCTCTGGTTCAAAACCCATCTGCTTAATGATAAAAATCTTAGTTAACATGCTTTAACTAAAAAGGCTTGATCTCGGGGAATAACCTTAGCACAAACAATAATATTACTCTGAGGTTTGCGTTTGAACTTCATAAAGCCAAAAAGACCCCCCACGTGGCTCTTCTCTCTTTCTTTCTTTAAGTATACATCACAAATTATTGGTACTTGTTGGCAGAGTTCAAATCACTGAACTCATTGCAAATAGTCTACTTCAGCTAGAAGTACATTCTTTCACTCTATCAAATCCATCTGAGGTAATAAGACTTGATGTTTTATTCAACAGAGCTGAGGAAAATTGTTGCACAATAGGTTAATTCAAAATGGCAGCATAGAAAATGCATCTGTCAGTGGGGATCAAATTACAGGGCAAGCTCCTCTCAATGCTTAGAAAAACAAGTCTGCAGTTCTACAGATTATGTGCATGTGTGTGTTTAAAGGGGTGGGAAAGGAGCTAAATATCTGAGCTAACCTCCAATTAAAGTCAATCATAAAAACAGCCAATTTAATGAGTACGGATTTCTTTGGGTAATTATAACACCAACCACTTTTTTTCTCCCTCTCTCTTAAATCTGTAATTCTGCCTTCTTGTTATTGCTTGCTTTGTCATTAATCGCCTCAGGAACTTGATTTCCTAGCAACAGACTCTGCCACCAAACATTTGGCTCCTGTTCAACATTTTCTTTGTGAAAAATGGCACTGCTATTGCCGCCTGGCTGTTGCAGCTAGACTGGCTGTGTAAGTGCTCTAATAATGCATTCTTCTAAAAAAACACCCAAAAATCACATGATAAAAGGAGCGATGACTGAGCTTCACTAATTACTGTGCTGAAGAAGTGTATCTGCAATTTAAAGGCTACTGGGGTAGGAAGAGAATGACAGGAAAGGAAACGTATGTATTCTTCATATAAATAAATATAATTAATAACATCGAGGTGAACATTTAGAAATAAATATTTTTACGATGTTAGACAGATTCTCATTAATTTTCTATTACGGAAAAAGGAGGTACAATCTTTCTTACAAGTTGATGATGCATTTTTCTGCATAAAGTATAAAGCATTCATCTTCAAAGAATGACATCTTGAGGATCAAACTTTGCAAAAAATAAGAAAGAAGTTTCTAATTCACTTTTCCACATAAGTTACTGGCAAAATTGTCTATGCATGAGAAGTTATACCTGAAATGGTAGCATAATGCACACCACACCCTAAATACATCACAGAATGACATAACACATGCTGGTGCCAGTTTAGACAAAGCTCTTTTTCGCATTTTCATCGAAGAAATAAAGCTGGGAATGTCTGTATTTATGAGAAAGAAAGTATTTTCCCCGTATTTGTTTTGGAAGCCAGTAAATGGCAGATTTGCTTCCTGGTTAGATACAGAGTCTGTCATCTCTCCAGAATGAATGCATCACAATTCAGCTATAACTTCCAGAAAACACAGTCCCTCAAGATGGTGGGTTTCAGGAAGGCAATGTTATCCCAGGCCAGCAAAAAAGGCCACAACTAACTGTTGCTAGCTGCAGCTTATTCTTTATGGTTAAGATATTCAGAATGGTGTTTTCCTGGCCATAAAACCTATTCATTATTGTGAGAAATAGTTTTGCATGTCAAATGGCATACATACTGATGCCAGAGCACTATGGCAAAAGTTATCAATAGAAAAAAAAGCTATTGTGGGGTTATTCAAACAAATGTCTTTTTTAGGGGATATTTTGATTCCTGCCAGTGTCTATGTCTCTCGTTTCCCATGATACACACACAGACCCAACACATCTCAAAGAAAAAACCCTATCACAATCCATTGTAAATTATCATACTCATCATAGCAGTAAATTACAATAAAAATGCCTTCACTGAATATGCCTCTGAAAGGAGGAGACAGCACGAAATAAATTTCATTTATACTTACATTGTTATAATAATCAGCATTTTTTCTCAAGCAGAATAGCCAAACCCCATGTAAAACACTGTAGAATGCTATTTAAGCTTTGCTACACATTGCTGACATCAAGCTTATGTTTTGACAGACTCATGTTGAAACCAGATAATTCTGCCATCAAGCCCACTACACCACCACAGCATCTTTCTGCTTAGACAAGCACTTAGGCATTAAAAGAAAATAAATATAAAAATACCACAGCATTTTTTGAAACATACCAGAGGGGCTGGAGCTTTAGAAAGTTCTCCTCCAGCAGACAGGTACATTACATTGGCTTCATTATCACATGCCACAACACATGATATTTCCTACTTGAAACTCATCCTAAAACCAGAATACCTGGTCTTGATCAGAACTGTCATTAACATCAAAATCAACTATACTTGCCATTAACTTTGTAAACACAAAAGAGATGCTGAAGGTGGTGAATGTAATTTAACTGTGGGCTAACAAATCTAAGCAGTATTAGAAAAAATTATACTTAATGTGGTACAACTGCAGGGCATCACCACTGAGAAATTTCTATTATTTGCTACATGGAAGTAGGAGAAGGGAATGGTTTAAACCTTTATGGATTGTGAAATAACAACAGCCCATGCAAAGCTGACTGAAAGTTATCTTTTCTGAATAAAAGGTTGTATAGCAATACTGAAAGTGAGCAACCCAAAATTCAGCCGCACAGCAATAAGTCTTAGAGCTAGAAAAAAGCTTCATTGCTCCTCTACTCTCTACCTACAACAGGTAGCACAGGAGCTGAAGCTTTCAGGCACTGTAAATTCAAAAAGTAAAGACAAGGGATCATAATGCATAAAGCACGGTGTAAAAATGGTCCCACATCTCTTTCATGAACATAGATAAGCATGAGCGCCAGCAATGCCGTACGTATATGAAATGGCTAGGCAAGAAGTCTACGTAGATACTACTGAGAAAAGCTTTTTAAGCACACAAACTATATCCACAAAATACAAATTCAAATACAGGCTCTAAAAAACAATTTGCTATTTTCCTTTGTACAAAAGAGACAAGCATTTTATTAAAGGAAGATCTGTTTGGTTTTTGGGAGCTACTTAACTGATCCATTCTAAGCTAAGACTCAAGTTACTACAGACTGGGAACCTAACTGCAGTCAATACTTCCATTTCATACACTTAGTAAAGGAAAGTATTTAAGAAAAGAAAAAAAAAAAAGAAAAACTGAAGCACAGAAGGAACTTCCAAGAACACATTACTTCACCACCAAGTGAATATTAGCATCAAATGACTGTTGCACCCACCTAATGCCTCCAACTGCAAACATTAAATGAATGCAGGTGTTGGACAGAAGAACAAATTGAGTAAAGGTAAACAACTGACAGAAATAAGGATGGCTAACTGAAACAAGAGAAAACAACATCTACAAAGCACCACACTTGTGGCAATAACGTTCAAATACAGGCAGAAAGTTAAAATTCAGCTGTCTGTATGAACAAGCAGTATCAGTTGTCACAGAGCTAAGATTTCACAAGGTTAAGTGCAGCTTTTAATGAAGGAAAGCATTTTCTCCTTTTCCATTTTCTTCCCATTATGAAAGGACAAGTGCAAAATTCCTTACTCACATACAGCAACATAGAGGTGCTAACTGGAGTCAAATGACAACTAAAATTCTCCTCAGTTTTTCTGCTCTCCTAAGTAACTCAGATTATTAAGAAAGCAGATTTTTTTTTTGATCAAACACATTGACAATAAAAAGATCTTTGCCTTCCAGGCCTTCGTAAGGTATGAAAATTAATAGCTATATACTGCAAGTTGCATTAAAAACGTTAAAATGTTTGTGTGCAATGTCAAAGAAACTGAGTACCAGCAACTCTCATTGATTTCAGTTAGCACTGAAGACATTGATGATCTTAAAAAAAAAACAAAAACCAAAAAACCCTCCCTAAAACAAACAAAAAACCCCACAACATAAAAACCCCACAACCCAATACATGTTACAGAATTCTTAGAGATGCCTACATAAATATAGTATTACCATCAGTTTATTAAATGCCTCGAAAATAAGACAAACAAGGTGCCCAAATACGGAGTTTGATCACCCAACTTTGTAAGATGCAATTCTAACACATAAGAATTCTAAAATTCATGTCCTGACAGAAAGCATAGATTCATAGAAAGAAAGAAAAAAGAAAAAATGAAAAAAACACACACACAAAACACAACTTAAGATTATTTTCATGTCAGGTTGTGTCCCATTCACAATTTCAGAGACAGAATGACAATGTTTAGTGTTATCATAATTCTCAACTTATTCTGAAATATGGGAAATGTCTGAGGAAGAAACATTTTCTACCCCAGTAGGAACCAAATAAAATCCCTCACAGTGAATTCTAATCAGACACCAGCAGCACAGCTAGCTGATCCACAGTGAAATGAATATGACAGACTAGAAGATATGATGCCAATGGTAGAAATTACTGCAAGTACATGAATTATATCTGGAGAAGTGAAAGAAATTGCATAGAGTTTGACAGTTCATGTAATCTATCTTATTTGATACAAAGTAGAGTAATTTTAAAGGATTAAAATACACCTTCAAAGTTTACCATCTTTGAGAAAGCTGGGGCAGCCTCTGTATTTTGCTTGTATCTGTGATTTATAGGGTCCTATTCTTTGCTAGTCTTTCTCCAATTTGTCTGCCAGATCTGATTACCAGATGGCTAAAATAAATGTATTGTGTTCATTCATGGTAACAGAAGTTGTCTTTAAGTGTTCTGTCACGGCTTCACTATCTTTTCCTTTGTACCTACTCCTCCCTCAGTGAATTGATTAGATTTCAGAGCTAAGTTTCATCTGAGGGCCATTCTGATGAATGCTGCATTGACAAGCATATTATCTATTCTAGGAAGCACATACAGGAAGATGACCACAGGATATCACAGACCAGTCCTAAAGCAACAACTGCCCTGCTCTGCCAAGAAAATAAATTGTTTGATAATCTCAGGACACGGATTTCCAGAATAAGTATCTGTCACTAACACACATCCTAATGCAATCCAAGAAATACGTGACAGTCAGATAGAAAGAAGGAAATGAAAAGCAACACATGCACAGTGAAAAGCCAAGGAGGGTAACAAGACTAAAGTGAAGACAGACAACAGCACACAAATTAATGACTCAGTGAGCTACCCTCAGGAGTGGTAATTGTTCACTATATGGTTTTGTTTAATCTGGTAAACTGCTACAAACCTGCAAATAAAGAAGCTAAATGAAAGAAAAAGACATGAATGCACTGTAGCATGAGGGAACATGTACGGTTCTACACATTGTCTCCTTTCCTTAAGTAAAGTTACACATGCAATCTGTAATCTGAAGTGATAACGCTGTCCTAGAAATCTCTTAAATGAACCAATCCTTGAGTGCTTTTGCTACATGTGAGAACCAGGTTCTCTACCCAACAGATCTCCTCCTGCAATCAGAGGTTTGCCTAATCTGAACTCCATTTTGCAAATATCTAATATAATTTATTAGCACTTCAGTGTTATTCATTTATCCATTAACATATGCAAATCTTGGGTTTTATTTTCAGTTTAGCACAATAATTCTCTGTCTCTTAGCCAAAGCTTGGATGTCGTAGAGCTGGCATCTGAAGAATATATATGAAAATAAGTGTAGTGAACCACCTAGTCAACATTTAAAGTGATCAAACTGACTGAACACAGAATAGTGGCTTCGGAAATAAAATAAGATGAAGGCTATATCTTAAAAAACCCAAACCTGTTTTTCACCTCATGTAATGTTTCCTACTTTTCCTGAAACATCTCCACTAATTTTAATTTTTCTAAATTGTATATCGGAAGCTTCATTGGTAATTACATATAAGCATGGTAAAATTAAAAAAAAACTTAGTGCAGTATAGCTCTTGGTAACATCTATCATTCTTCTTTATTTAAACTATACTCTTAGCCTTACAATATTTTTTTAGCCAGTAGCATTAATTCCTAAGCATGGCATTTGGAACAGACTGAGGTATAATTATTGGGAATAAAAAACTCAGAACACTTGAAAAACAGAAATAAAAAATGAGTAGACAATGCACCTACATATTTTTTTAACCGCAGCACAAACATATGGTCATAGCAGTGGTATGTATTTTCTTTTTATACTGAGAAGGTTGTAAGTATTTTTTGACAGTTATAAAGGGGCAGTCTTGGCCATACACAAGAATCAATAACAACCATGTAAAGCCTACAGCAGTGCACACTAACAGGCTGTAGGAGACATTAACACTAGCTAAAAGAAATAACTGTATTTTCAATGAACTTGTTCCTCCTGGATAATCAATTTTTTACACTTCTTACCAGCTGTTCCCACATAGCTCAGGTAGCAGAATGGAAGCAGCTGTCATACAGAATCTATATATTACATGCATGTTATGAGGTTTTAATCTGTCATAGATGTTTTATGTTTGCTAATTTTGATCAGTCATATCAACTTGAGTGCAAGATGAAAACAAATTCACCACTTCTATTTAGGCAAGATGTAATCTACACAAATACACTAATCTGTCTTGATTCATTCTGGATGGTAAAAAAAGAATACTAATTGTGAATCTACTAATGCCCCATCCTCAAAACCCCTTTATTCCAGAAGTAAGTTTTCATCATTAAAATCAGTTGCTCCACCGCCCACGTTCAAGAGATCTGTCACAATCATTGTTTCTGAAATATTGAGTTATAAGGTGCCGTAGTAATTACTATGGAATAAATAGCAATTAAGATTGTTCACACAAATAAGCTCAAACTGTTTGCAGTGAATAATTATGCTAATAGTGTTTTTGTACATAATTTGTGCATCCTTCACAACAATTTACTAGAAAATGTGAAATGTAAATTTGATGCACTACTACAAAAGCTCTGAAAATGTTTAGTTCTTATGATTTTTTCCCACTAATTTAAGAAAGCACACAACTAAAACATACTTCTGCATTTGTACATTTAAATTTGAAGAAATCAAACTATGCTGAAATTGAAGCAGTCATTTTCTTTCATCGTATTCCTATGAAAACATCCTAAACCATATGCAACAGACGTTCATTGCTTAAACCTCACAATGTTGTAACACAAATTTTAGGAATCTGAAAGGAGCTGAACTTACTGCTATATAATAAACTTTGGCCTTTTCCACCAACTTCCAGTTCTTCTCCAAATCAAGATGCTTTTCCTTCTTATAGCAATTAGCAGCAGCGAGGTTAGCTACAAGAGACCTGAAAGTGATTAAAAAACAGGCATTTTTGTCACAAGGAACAGAATTTCTCAAAGATCATCAAAGATCCTAAGGAACATAAAAGCAATTAACAAAGAGCACGATAAAACACATACACTTTATTTGACCATTTCATAATATTTAAATAATATATTTTAAATCATATATTAAATACAATTCAAATTTAAACCATGTATTAAATAATGTATTTTAAATCCAGCTACATAGTTTATGTAACCTATCACTATTATACTGTTCATGTGCTGTCATTTGCTTAGAATCAACTTTTGCTGCATTTTGTGATCAACTCCCTTTGTATGGCATATAGCATCTGCAGATTGTCATTAGAACTCTTCCAGTACCTAAAGTAGCTACTCCAGTTTATCTTCCGAAAACTATTTTCACTCACTAGAACCAAAAAGTTGATGAATATGTATGCCTTGCGTTTATCATTTTCCAATGAATAGTTATATTATTTAAAAAGGGGTTTGTTTGGGTTTTTTTCCCCCCATTAGGTTCATATTTTCCTTTAGCAAATGAAAAAGGGTCATGTTGCTACTTTTAGATGATGAACTGTTAAAAAAAACCAAAACGTTGGCTTAGCTGTGTATTACTGGAAAACTACCAAAAACTCATTTGGACTTCATTCTTTCTTAACAAGTTATAACACAAGCCATGGGACACAATTTC
>NW_009208826.1:8801-12449 GCF_000690835.1 Fulmarus glacialis
ATATTTACTTTGTTACATGTGAGATACATTCTATTTTAAATCCTCCTCTTCAGCCATTCAATTCAGCCTTACGAAACACACAAAACCTACACATGTACCCCTATGAAACACACAAAACCTACACATGTACCCCTAGAAACTTTTAACCAGTCATAAAGAGATGGTTATACACTAGCTCTCCGCTCCGGCTACCATGACCAAATCCTTCTGTGCAATTTTATTGTGAGAATGTTTAATAATATCCAATATTTAGAGAAGGGAAGTTGGGGAAACAGACGTTTCCATACTGGCATACAGAGTTTTAAATTTAATTTTCAAGATTTAATAGTCATAGGATGCACCTTTAACATTAACACATCACTGTTTTGTGGTATTTAAGTACACTAGCCAGATAAATAATGTGTAATTACACATACAACATATGGCTATTGAAAACTTTTGCCTTCTCCAACCTGCGTAAAATTGATGTCGTATGTATCATCCTTTTCCATATAAATGCTACTACAATCCAGAGACAATGAGTCAGAGTGAATTGCTAGTCTGCTTCTACCAAGTTATGCTTCTGCCTCCAGACTGAGTACCATGTACAGGTGTTAGGAGGTAAGTAAACTAGGAATTCTTGAAAATTTAGTCCCCCTCAAAACAGCATCTTTCCACTATCACCATTTCTCCTTGTCCTATTCAATAAAAAACAAACAAAACCCCAAAAGAATCTCTTACTAAGACAGCAACCAAGTCTCCCTGTAAAGTTCCTGAAGCACTCATCACTGACAATCCCTGTAAGTTAAACAGATCAAGTATATAAAAATTAAAACAAAAAGTGAGACTAACTTTTTCTGAAGATATCAAAATACATAGCACAGTTCTATGTCATTTCATCCCAGGAAAATTCTTGGGGCTTATCTCTAATTCTAAAGCCTAAAGGCAACAAGAACTAATGCAAATTTGGAAAATTAAAAAAATAATAATTTATAAACAAATAGACGAAGCCTCTATAATAGTACAAGTAACAGGGCAAGAAATTTCATTCTTGATGAATATTATCATTTCAATGACAAGAAATCCACAGGCGAACCAAATAAATCCAAGAAAAACATGTGCATAACTGGTAATTTTCTGTAAACGAAATTCAAAAAGCAAATGAAGTCTTTCAGTTTTGGTAAACCCTAAATATCCATCAAGGACCTAGCTGGAAAAATCTTGTCTGTCTATGTATGTTGCTAAGTGAAAAGCAATTATGTTCCAGAAAACTAAGCAAAGACTCTCTATATGTTTCCTTTCACTTACCACATGCCCCTGAAACTGTAAACCTAGCTCTCCGTGGCTGCATCCAACTGTAGAGATGCTCTGCAGATGATGTGTAATAAAAGATTGTTACGCTGAAGACATAGCACCAAGCTTTTCCAAATTAGAACTGTAAGTCTAACAGCACTAAGTTCAACATGTGGGACACAGAGAAGGTAGATGTTTTTTCAAAGAAATACGGTAATTGGAGACAGCCAGAGTACTTCAAATCAAACAGCTTAATGGAGACTCTGTGCATGTGGGTATTTCTGAGTAGAATGCACAAATCAAAGTCACAGATTATGATGGAGTGTAGGTACTACTTTAATCACGTGTTAGGATTTTCTTGAAAGCTCTGAGAAAACAAAGCATATTAGTATTGCTAAGCTAGAGAATTCAGAGTGGTAATCAGGAATTAGCTCAGAACCCTTTCCTGCAAAAAACTAGACAGATTTAGCACAAACAAGAAACATTCACATCAAGGCATCTGTAACATAAATACACACAGCTGCTTACTGGGAAAACCAGGAGTGCTATGAGCCAGCTTCTCCAAAAGAGACAAGAAAGCTGAATTACCTGAAGAAGGAAGTTAGCACATACCTCAATTGGGACAAGAGATTAATCAATAGTTATCAATTGGGGCCAGGCTGAAGTGATTCTTACAAATATAGAAAATGCTGAAAACCAAGAAACAATCAGAGGGTAATTAAAGATTGAGAATAAACTTGCTCTCACTAGAAGGGGGGGGGGTGCACAATAAAGCCTTTAGCAGAAACCATCAGCCTTTACTTTCTATCTCCCAAGGAGGGAAGTAAGTCTCTTGTACTCCCTGCACACTCTCAAGCATGCTCTGAAACAACAATTGAGATGAAGCCACTGTCTCTAGTATTTGAGCAAACATTTGGTGTTAAGAGAGAAAAGTGTTTTATGTTAGCAAACCAAAAATACCGCTTAATAAGTTAAGAAGTACTTGCAGACATTTTTATGAATAAATTTACCTAAACTTTTAAATTTCATTGACATACATGGCAAAAGATGCACATATTTTTTCTGAATTCATGATGTCTGTCTATTGACAGTCTTGACTTCAATTTCCCAACATGTCATCTAGGAAATGGTGATTGCTACAGGATGCGTACACAGACACTATGTAACTGAAGAGAGAGCATCACAGAGCAGAAACATCTTTATTGCTTGCCTTCTCTTTGAAAAACTGAATATGGATCCTGGAGATGAAGGGGGAAGTCTGTAGACATAATTAATGTCAAAACTCTAGATGAAGATGAATGAACTTCCTTCCTCCACTGAGTATGTACATTCATTCCTAAGTGTAAGACATTATGCATGACATTAAATTGGGAGGGACAGGTTGATAAGCTGCAGGACAGGGCTGTCTGTCACTCAGTGGATCTTCAGAAGCCTGGAGAATTGGGCTGACAGAAAACTTGAAGGCAAATGCAAAGTCATGCAACTAGGATGGAATAACTCCCATGCAACAATACAGGCTGAATGTTGACAGGATACAACACAGCTTTGCAGAAAAGGACCTGGAGGTGCTGGTGGACCAGGCTTGGAACACGAGTCAGCACTGCACCCGCACGGAGGTGGTTAATCACATTCTGGTCTATATGAGCAAGCATGCAGCCAGCAGGACAAAGGAAGTTATATATTCAGAACAGAGGAAAACCTCTGTTCTGGTCTCCAGACCTCATCTGGACTTCCATGTCCAGCTTCGAGCATTCTGTTACAAGAAAGACACTGACATAATGGAGTGAGTCCAGCAGTGGGAAATTAAGATTATTACGGGGCTGGAACACTTAACAAATGAAGGAAGGCTTGGCTGAGCCTTAAAAAGAGGTACCTAAGGGGAGACCTTCCTGCCATCTTCAAATATCTAATGAAAGGTTACAGAGGAGATGGAGCCAGACTATTCTTGGACACAAGAAGGAACAGACACAAGCTGGAAGAAGGAAAATTCCAACTGGGTATCATCAAAAGAATTTCTCCCATGAAGAGTGGTCAAACACTGGAACAGGTTGCCCAGAGAGGTTGTGAGACCTCCATCCTTGGAGATATTCAAAACCCAGCTGGACATGGCCCTGAAAAACCTGATCTAACTTGGAAGTTGTCCCTGCATTCTGCAGGGGTTTGGAACAGATGTCAGCTCTAACTAAAATTTTTCCAGTGTTTTACATATTATATGGAAAATTCTCCCTCCTCTGACTCTCAGTTCGGTTCATGTTGCTGCCTATTGCCTTTTCTATTTCTGCCCAAAACATTCACCAACTTCTCAGGAAGTTTGGTGTGGATTTTAATTATCTGACTGCTATCTTACCTTAATAAATTCTACTAACTCCTGATACT
>NW_009208826.1:12463-38935 GCF_000690835.1 Fulmarus glacialis
CAGTTCCTCAGGATCAAGATAAATGCCTATTGTCTTCATTACCTATTTCTGAAATTCTTGGTTTTATTAATTTTATTACAATACCCAAAATAAATCACTCTATAAACGGGTTCTTACTTATGAAATGCTCTGAAACCATACAAAATACCACAAAGACCATTGTTCATAGTCTACAAATATAAGAAAGGTTGAATATACCATAGAGTTCTGGAGAAGTGATTTTTTTAATACAGCAAAGACCATCTAGAAAAAGTAGCAAATGAAAACATGAAAGACAAAGTTCAGAAGAAATCGTTAACATGTAGACATACAGAATTACAGTTATTAACTTCTCAACAACTGCAACAATAAAAAAAAATTGATTTTTTCTTCCTCTTGTATAAAATCAAATTAACCCTTTCGATCAGGCTATATATGCTGACACCTATCCTCTTTAAACACATTATCACCTGAAGTGTATTCCTCACTTGCCAATCAAGTATATGCCTTACACGCCAATCAGCTTTTACATAGGCTGCATAAACATACTTGTTAACCAACTTTTGTCTCCCACATATTTTCTCTCTCCAGAGCAACTAGAAGCCATAATACAACTGCTGTTCTCTATTAATACCTCCCAGACCCAAACTATGGGCCAGGTAGTCCTATGTTGTCTCAAAACAGTGCCAGTATTTTATCATTCAAATCACAATTTTTCAAGGCCAAATATTCCAAACAAATTAGGCTCCACCCACTATGCCAATTGCATTTATATCTTATGAAAATATCAGAGGCCCCTGACCTGTTATCACTAGTGATGCAGGCAGCACAGGTTCCTGTTGGTTCTTCACTCTGCTCATAATAATGGGCATCCACATGAGCTTCCTCAGCCTTCTTCTTTAAGATCTCTCCAAATTTATCTTTGCCAATGCACCCAAAGAAAGTTGCAGCTTTGTAAGGGCTCTGAATCATCCACTGCAGATTGACAGGGAAAAAAAAAAAAAAAACAAAAACAAACAACAAAACCCCAAAAAGTTAGCATGCCTGATATTATTTTTTGCCATTTTTTTCTCTCCACTTTCTGTATTTAATTCTGTGCCTACAGAGCACTGTGACATACAGAACACTTCTGTGCCTGAAGTAAAAAACATCTGGTACATCAAGGGAGGGAAGGTCAGCAAAGAATAAAAAATTTACCCTTAGTGATCCCACTGAGTGTTTAATACCTAATGTAAAACTTAAATACACATAGTTCACTATCAAATAAAGTAGATTAGTATGTTTTTACAACATATTTCAAAAGGTATTTCAAAAGAAGTTCCCTTGCTTCGAGGAGATGCCCCTACACTTACATTTAATCAAGCAATGTATATCTTAACGTATATCTTTAAAGAAAATTTGTAGAAAAGAAAAGACAAAATAAAATAAATAAAAAAAAAAACCCAAAAAACAAACTCCAAGAACCAGAGAAATAGCACATAAGGAAAACAATACATTTGAGAAACCTAAGAAGAAACGTTGTGCAACATTCACAATATATACAAAAACTAAATGATACTGAAAATAACCATTTGTGTCTACCATTTAATTACATGCAAAAAAGGAAATGCTCCCCATTTACATTGTTAAACCATGCATGAAAATATCTGTCTCCAACTTTATTAAGAGCAGTTCTATCACTTAAATTGTAAAGGAAGAGCAGTTGCTAAGGTGCCAGGTTATTTCATAAAGCTCTTTTATTAATACAAAATATGTATCATTCAACTGTAAATGTAAGTCCATTTTGTACTAAGTTAAAAAATAGCATTTAGCAGCGAAGTAAAATCAAGAGTGAACTAAAAAAAATAAATGTGAAGAAAATCATAGGCCCTACTCTGCTGGTGGTGAGTCAGTCAGCTGAAGTCATTATAATTCACTCTAATTAGAGTCAGAAAGCTTATCCACTCAATCTATAGTATGAATTAAAGGCTACATCAATTTACTGCTATACTAAAACCCTACTTATAATTGTTTCCTAATCAAGATTTAAATAAACTATAACGTCTCTATTACAAAGCAGCATTCCTGGTAGCTGTAGGTTGTAGAAAGGTCAAGTAACTGAGTCGCAAACACATGCTTAGTCACATCTTTATTACTTCCAGTTCCAGGTAGAAAAAAAAAGGAAAAAAAAAAATCTTTAGTCATGTAAAAGTCTTCATTAATGAGGCAAAAGTGGACAACAGTTGCAAGGCCTCTTTCCTGCAGCAATTTAATATATATAAAGTTTAAGGACAAAAAAGATTGTGTTGTCAGATGGTGGCAGCATTCAATCTCTCATTCATGAAATGCACACTACATATGCTCTGCTAATCTATTCCATATAACTCTAAATTAATATAAATTAAGAAAACCCCTAACAAGAATTATCTATGAAATCCTTGTATTTTACATACATTTGCACACACATAATACACATTTGCACAGTGTTCATTTAGGATGTCTTAGGAACAGTAATCTTTTATATTTGGAGGTATATTTAAGTAGAACAGATTACTTAACAAGACTAATGTTGTGTAAGCAAATATGGAACCAATTTCCACACCAATAACAGAAGTACCTGAAGCCTTGTGTGCCATGTTGAAAAGCATACCTTACCCTCACAAATAACAAGAATTAATAGAGATCACTATGAACAGCATTTATCAAAGCATCAAACCCCAACAATTCTTCAAAAAACATATGACTTCAAACTATACCTTAAGCTTACAACATTTTATCAAATGACATAACTTCTCCATCCTTTATATATAAAGTCTGACAACATTTGGAATAGTAGTAAGTAATATTTCACATACATCTCTGAAAAAAGAATTTCTGTTCAAGTATCACAGTTTTGGCTATTGGCAGCAGCTCAATTTGAATTCAGATGTGATACATGCCATATATAACTGTCACAATCTTACTTTAAGTGTAAGTAAAGTTATTCTTGAGAATCAGAAGTCACGATCTAGGATTTCTTGAGATGAACCTCTGTATATTGTGCAGACCACTTCTTCCATAAGCAGTGGTTCTGCTCATACTCACGATTATTTGAAACACAGGTATTATATGGTGGGGGAATATTCCCACTATATAGATATTCTTTTCATTTGAACATCTGAGCTATGTTAAGCAACACTGAGGAAGATGGAAAAGTAGTTCAGCAGTGTTTCTGGAAAGATCCTCTCATCACAGATCTCCAGTTACAAATACTCCCAGCTACTTGGAATTATCTCCACATATTCCCACAATAATGGTGGTGAGGTCTTGCTAGTTGCAGAACTCCTCCAAACTATTCTTCCTTTACCTCAGCTAAAAGGCTACATATTAGTAAAGGCAAAAAACAGACATCACATTACAAACTTGATGAAACTGAACTATAGAAATACCTCTGTGGTATACCATTGAAGTTGCACCTCGGGGAATGAGTTACAGCAGGCATTTTTTGCATATGTGTTAAAAAAAAAACAAACCTGAAAGAGACAAAAGAACATCTTCACGGTAGACTCTGGAGCACTTTTGAATAACCTGATATGGAAAAAACAGGCTTCTGTGGGCTACTTCACACACCGTTGTTATTAGCAACATTTTGGCTAAAACACTCTAAATGGGAATGGGGGTCAGTCATCACAAGACATTTATCACCATGAAATAGTCATGCAGCATTATATCTAATATCAACTGAAGGCCAATAACAAACTGCACACGTTAATGCCAGGTATATGGTTATGTAAGCTGCAAATTCGTTTTATAGATTCATGCGGAATACAAGATTTAATTGAATGAAAAAGACTTTAGACAGAAACAGAAAATGACCCAGCTCAGCAGGCACCAGCATAATGAGATAATTATCTAGGGTTTGGCTAGGCAGTGAGGCAGTTATTAACTAACTGTATTGACAGTCTGGTCAGGAGAGGTTGGCACCTGGCCACACCATGAATCCTCACCATCACCCAAGGGAATCTGAGGCTGTTAATGGCCCAAAGACAGAAGTGTCAAAAGTAGGAACTTCTCATGAAGGAACAAGACAGCCTCAGGAGGGGGATACCACAAAGGAAACTCAAAATCTAGAGCGGTTTATGAGATCTAATGTGTTTCTCCATCCTAATGTTTTCTTCTGTCAATGCAGCTTGGACATCAGGTACATACAAAGACAGGCCCTGACCTTTTGAGTTGGGATAAGCATCCATGACAGAGGAAGGAGCATGGGAAATAGAACACCTTTCAAATGTTCTCTTGAGTTAAACAGATTGCATTCTCCTTACATTTTTGTTTGTATGCAACCTGGTAAACTAAAACCAAATATTAACTTTCTTTTTAATTTATTTCTTGCCTTCAGCATAAATCTGTTTTAAAATTAGGCTGATTTCAAAAGAAGCATCATCTATTATCAGATTACCCTATCCCTTACAGGCACATTATTCCTTACGATGAAGTACTGAAGCCAGCACTTCCAAAAGAGGCCAGCTCCCTGGCCGCTCAAGGATACACTAGAGAGTGACAGAACACTTCTCTCCTTATTTTCATGAGGCTAACTGGGGCTCACAGTAGTAGGAGTATCTGCTCAAGTGTTTCTTCATGATCGGAGTTAACAGGGTGAACTCTTTGGCATGCTTTAGCTATCAGAGAAGTGTAAGAACCTTTGTGTTCCAGGGAGTGGGTGGCAATTGCAGAGAACAGCATTATCTTTTCTTGCAAGATGTTGAGATGCAAAGAAAACTTGGTAACAAGTAAAACTCCTTAAGACTCAATTGTGACTTTGCGAGACTGCTTGGAATTAACTATGTCCCACTCTTTCACATCCTCAGACTCAAAGATGCGGTACACCTATCTCCCACTTTTGCCTGATTAGAAAACAGCTTTGGAAACAACCTTTTCTCTGAGTTACAGAAGCACTTCTAGAAGCACTTCTTCCAACACTAGAAGGGACCTCACTTTGGCTACTCAATGCTGTCTTTTAAGAACTATATTCAAGATGAGATGACAGAGTTACCTGAATGGTCCCTTACACCCAAAAAATAAAAAAATGCCCCTTCATACTAAGTGAAAGAAAATCAGTGGTCTTAAAGAATTAAAGAACGGGAGAGAACTGAGTTCTTTGATTTTATTTCCCAAGCTTACCCTATTTAGCTTGAGAATGCCATGCTTCTGCCACAGGGGCAGAGTCCAGTATCCCATATCACAACACTTGATCTGTATTCAAAGCTTTTCTTTACTGTTCCTGCAAAGTTCACTGTAGAGGAGGACCTCTACTTGAAAGGCAAAAAGCATCAAAACTAAATACTTGATCTAATTTACCTCACTATCTCCAGTTGCAAAGATCCTTCCCCTGCAAAAGGAGAGTTTGCTACTGCTGGGTCTCAGTACACAATCCCCCAAGACTTAAAAAGAAACATCATATTGTTTAAGCTTAAGACAGCTTTATAGCCCTCTGACTAAAACAAAGATCCTTCAGAAATTATTTCATTTTACTCTGACTCTATGCTTTGCTATAAGTGCCACTGATAGCTGGACAACATCGATAACCAGAACAAGGAGGCTGACGAAGACACTCGCTATCAGTCCCACATTGTTCTCCATCTGAACTCCTCAGCTCCTGAATTCTTTTTCAAAGCTGCAGCCAGTAGTGCATTTCCACATCTGTCAGTCGTCTTAAACTAACAATGCCAAAGCATACGAAGCTTTGCTTAGACTGACATACCTTCTGCACATAGGAGTTTTCAGCTGTAGACTTGAATCCTAAATGCCTAGGAACTGACAACACAACAGGAAGCATTATGCCCCTTCACAGTGAAGGATCTTCAAAACTCATTAACAGTGAATACAGACATCTGAAGTGCATCTGAAGTGCGTTACTTGAAGCTGGACTCTTCTCTGCATGATCTGTCAAATCTGATCTTATTTTAAATTGCAGCTCACAGAGATAAGGACTCCAAAGACCTAAAATAAGCTAAGACTTAACATGCTTTCTAAAATCTAAACTAAACAATGTTAGCAACTACTCATGAAGCATTCTTTTTAGTAAATCAGAACAGAAATGGCTTCTTTTTATACAGTGCTATTTGGAGTATCTCTTATTTTTATATTCTGAATCTTAGAATGAGTCCATATTCTTTTCAGAAGGTTTCACCAGTCTGTTGTACCCCTAGGACATTTCCCATCACCAATTATATACACAGTTCATTAAAAAGCTCTTACAAACATTTTTAGGAATATTTTAGATGCTGAAAGAAAATAAATCACACCTCACCTTAGAAAATCAGATAAAATGAGAAAAAAGTGGGATTAAAAACTAAATCTGATATCTAAATCTTAAAAACAGGAAAACCTGACAATATGCAAAACAATCCTAAAAAAAGACATCAGGGTTACTGTTCGAAGTGAGCTCGCTTATTTCTTGCGAATGATATGATACACCTCAAGCACAACTGGAATGCAATATTCTGTTACCATTACATATACTGTATCATTTAAAATCCCTACCGTGGTAGGTTATCCCAGCCAGCAGCTGAGCCCCCACCCAGTTGCTCTCTCAATCCTCCCTCCTGGCAGGATGGGGGAGAGAATTGGAAGTGCAACAATGAGGAAAAAAAGACGCATGGGTCAAGATGAAATGATACAAAGGCAATCATTCACCACCTCCCACCAGCAGACCGATGCCCAGCCAGTGTCCGAGCAATGGCTGCTTTGGAAAAACTCCCCCTCCCTCCCTGCCCCCAACAGTTTTATTGCTGACTATATTCCTTATGGCCTGGAATATTTCTTTGGTCAGTTGGGGTCAGCTGTTCTGGCTGTGTCCCCTCCCAACCTCTTTCCCACCCCACAGCCTACTTGCTGGGGCAGCAGAGTGAAAAAACAGAGAAGGCCTTGATGCTGTGCAAGCACTGCTCAGCAATAGCTAAAACATTGCTGTGTTAAACGACACTGTTTTGGTGACAAACCTAAAACACAGCACCCTATGGGCTTTCTATGAAGAAAATCAACTCCATCCCAAGCAGACCCAGTATACCTACTCAAGAATGAGTATACTGCATCAAGATCCTGGAAAACAGATGAGATACTATGGTTTTGTTCCAACACCTTTTTTCCTTTTCCTTTTTTTTCATTGATCAACAATTAAAGTTTGCAACAGCTACTATCACATAATGGCCATATAAGAAAAAAATGGAAAAGGAAAAAATACGCTTATCTTTATAAAAGCAGGCTTGCAAAAAAGAGCCCCATGTCCTGTACAGTAATTCTTCCACCATTAGCCAAAGCTGCCAAATCTTGCATAAGGAAGCGATACTGTAAAAACACATGACAACACCCTCAAGCAACTTCCAATCAAATGAGATAAAAGTGATAATTTTTTTAAAGGAAAAGACTAACTAAAGCCTTGCACTGAGACCAATACCTACATCTTACCAGGATTTGGTTCAACACGTACTATCCAAATCTCTGCACAGGAATACCTACTAGTTTTAGTGTGGTACCACAAGTTGCGTTTTGCCATAGCTTTTCAAATTAACATGTCTATCAAAACGTTAATCATCCAGTACTTCATTTAATTCTACATTTAAAAACACAAAGTTAACAAACTGCCTCTTAACAAAATCTATAATCCAAATAACTATTTTCAGTGCTGCTATTCTTTTGTATTCCATTTCCTATTCTTTCCCTCTTGCTCTTCATCTGCTTGTCCACTGTTTTATTTTTAGTCTAGATTGTAAGCTTCTTGCTGTACAAGGAAATACCAGCTTATTTTCTGTAATTAAGCATGTAGTAGTCATATTCCAAAGTTTCAACGTGGCCAAAAGCTAGCTCTCTATTTTATTCTACCCCCTAAATATTGGCCAGTCTAGGCAACTAATTCCAATATTCCTTACTCCATCACCCTCTTATCCTGTATTTATAATGCTACAGTTCTGCCTCAAATATCTGAGGTGTTGCAGCCTCTCTTCTGAAGTTCAACATACATTATCTGAGGCCAAAGGCAGAATGTCTCCTGGAAGACCTTACAAGGAACATAATTGAGACCACAGCTGGCCTTGTGTCCCTTCCCCGTTTGAAGCACAGAACCTGAGACATCGACCACCTCCTTGTTGTTTAACCTGATGTGTCACTCCCTTTCCCTTTCCACAACATTAATGTGGTCCCTTCTCAAAACCAGGTAAAAGATGATACACCTACAAAGCAGGGCTGGTCATGACAGTTCTTCATCACTCAAATGACAGTTATATGAAGGGTGTCACAACGGTAAGAATTCCAGGTTTACTTGGGACTCCTCTGCAGCTGTTTCAGTGTATACAACTGTTTAATAAGAAATTTGCTAATATTACAAAGCTACGTATAAGGTAAGGTTTACGAGTACCTTTATCAGTAAAAGAACTCAAAGATACTAACTTCCTTGTTGAACACTGCGAGAGAAACATGGCAAAGTAGCAAATAACGTACAACAAAAAAAAAGTCTTGTTACTCTGTGGCTAGAAGCTGTGGTGTTAAGCTGTTAATGGAAGCATATTAACAACATGAAACTAGATCATCATACTTGGGTACAGTAAGACAGATTCATTGGGCAACTGTACACTTCTGTTAACCATGCCTCAGCCTATTCTACCTGTAAAGAATTAGCACTCACTTCATGGAGATATAAGGAAGACTGATAAACATTTTAAAAATGCCTTAAAATTCTCCAGTGTAAAATACTGTATATGTATTTTATGTATTTAAGTACTAATCTATAAGTGAGGTTGATATTGTTGCAAAGTGACGTTTTATGATATTTGGCATATGATTTTGCATATCTATAAGCTTAAAACAAATCTTCCTTTTCAAAATGCATGCATATGTCACTCTCACTCCCCTGCTAGATGATGTGCAGTCTCAATGAATACATCTACTCTCAGAATGACAGCAAAAAATCCACCAGTGAAGAGACTTGATTCATTTTCTGGCAGCACTGAATTCATAAAGCACAAACTGTAAACAGCTGCCTATCAGCTTCTATCTGCAATAGTATCAAAAACAGATGGCAAAGGTCAAGTCAAAGTTTATTGACAATGATGAACTTTGACAGCCTCTATTAAATTACTTCTTCCTTTAAGGTGTATGTGATCAAAGCTGCAGCGAGATTTTCACTCAGTCACATAACAAGCTATTTGTTGAGATTGAAACATCTGGTCAATATCTCCTAACACTGCAATTTCATGCACAGTTAGCAACAGGGAGCATTTCTTCTGTTCTTCTTACAGGGTCCATAAGGGTGGCACATATGGCTGATCATTTCATTCAAAAAGGTTTCAATTCCAGGCATTACATACAATTGTCTCTATGCTTTATAGTATTTTAAGTCTACCAACCATCGTTTTCCATCATCACTGCTGTCTGCTCTACTCTTTGCTATAAAAGCCCACTAATATGACAGAGCGCTTAAAGCTTAACAGCTTTTGACTACTGGAGTTAGAAAGCAGCTAAGGGAAGGAAGTTTTTAAAGTGGCAAGTCTTCATCTATCTGTTGTCAAGAATTCCCAGTGCATTAAACTATTTACCAAAGCTCTAGTAACACAGATTATAATTTTTGTTGTAATAGCAAACCCTTCATTTATGAGGCATTCCCGAGCAATTGGAGATCACCCTTTTTACGAATTTATAAATTATTATACATTTTACAAACATAACATACAACATACATTATATTTCAAGTGAACGTGTGATAATTATAAGAACTTGAAGAATCATAATCCTATTTCTCAATCTGAAATAGCAAGAAGACACAAACCTATCCCAAATGCTGAGAAATGCTTGCCTTTAAAATTATGCATCTGTGTTGCCACAGCAACAATTAGTGGATAATGTGAAGTCTACTTCACCCTTCTCTTTCTAAATCCCAATCTTTTTGGTCAAAAGAGAAAGGAAGGCTAGTTGCAAACATGCCTACAGAAAGTACATTTCAAAGAATCTTCAGTTACTATTAAATAATCTCCATTTTTATTCAATTAACATTTGATTTCCACATCTCATTCCCACACTGGCTGAATCCAAGTAGTATCTGAACCTTGAAAGTTTACCTAGTAGTTGTAGGAAGACATTGACTCTAAAACTCCTTAATATAATTATGCATCATGCCCAGATGCTGCACCAAAGGCATAACAGAGTGGTGGGCAGGGAAGGGAGAAGGTAGATAATCTCCATATGGGAAAATCTACAAAATGCTTCAACAGAGATATCCCTCAAAGATGTCACTAAAGATGCCTGGGCTTTTCTGGAGAGTGCGTTGACTTTTGGCACTATGGCATTTACTCAGTAGTACCTCATTGTTCTAAGGAATAGGATATGTAAACTAGATTTAAAAAAAAAAAAAAAAAAAGAGAGAATTGTCCACGAGAAACTGATGGGTTTCATATAAATGTCAAGATATGGCTTACAGGTAAGAGAACATTTTTACAGGTTGTAAACATGAGCCTAAATAAGAGCCTGTCACGCTATGTCACAAAGGCAGACAATCAAGTCAGGAAAGCAACTAATTACCTGTCACTTAGCACTAACAGCACTGGTGTAGAAATTAAGTAGTTAGCCAAATTCTAACTGTTTTTTGATAGGAGTGCAAAGGAGGAAATGTTCCAGGAGCTCCAAACAAGTTCAGAAGTGATGGGATTAGCACTATTAAATTGCAATCTTTTTTCAAATAAACCCACAACAACCCCACCCAGTCCCAAAGGGTGCAAATTCAGCCTAAACCTTATTGCATATGTACAGCAAGGCTTACAGTATTGTGGTGGAGCATTCCATCTAAGCTGATAAGAACTTTATTTCTCCCAGAGTTAATAAAGAAGTTTCTCCAGAAGAAATTAGGAGAACAGAAGTTAAAAAAAAAAAAAAAATCTGGTGTCCCTCCTCTAACTTCAAGCCTTTCTCTCACTAGACTAAGAGCCCTCTGAATGACCAAGACAAAACTTTGAAAAGGTGATATTAGGTTTTGAGTTGACCCCATTAGGAATTAATATTTCAGGATTGGCATCTCCTAAATGTTATCCTATATACTCCATCCACAATTCCACATGGAAATGCGCCCCCTCCAACATTCAATATTCTTAAGGAATGATCCCTCTTCTAAGGAAGAAAAATGTGAACCAACTGAAAAATGACTGCCTTAGGACAGGCAAGTCTCAGAAAAGCCTCTGGATTCCTCATGTATGACTTCCAACCACATTTAGTTGGAAATGTTCTATGTCGACCAAAGACAGTGAGTGACACACAGACCAGGCTGAGATTCCACAGGAATACTGGATCCACAGTGTGCATGTGAACAATGATTTGGAGGAGAACTCATACATGCTCTCACAAAATAATAAAAGTAATTGCCATAGTATTCCCAATAGTACTCACTTCCTCAAAATTATAAAGTTTTATGTTACTGAAACAAATCCATTATTATGTTTATTGCTATGCATACAAACATTGGTGCCTTACCTTTAACAGTTCAGAAAGGAACAAGAAACTTCGGATAAGGTATATACTTTCACATTTCTAAACTACCTTTCAGCTTCTTATTCCAGTACCAACTAGATATAAAATCAATACAGAGTATTAGCTGCACGAGAAGTACTTATTTCTTATTGTTTCTTGCTTACTGACATCAAGAAGTCTGGACAAACGGCTGTTGCATGTAACACTCCATTTGGGCAGTTCATCTGCAGAGGAGGTTCAACAGGTCTCAAAGTTGTCACTGTCTGTGCACGTACCCTGGAATCCCCCTGCTAACCTGCGGAAAGCCAGATGCAGTCAGAGCACCCGGGACTGCCCGTGCAAACAGCAGCCACCTGCGCCGAGCATAGGCAGGAAGCAGGTGCGCTGTACCGGGCTCACTCTGTGCGCACTGCACGGCTCCAGCTCCCTTCTCCTCTCCAGGACTTCTGGGATGGAAATTTTGTAGCCCAGTGCAGAGAACTTCAAGCCCTTATGTCAGATGCTTTTGCTAACCACTTAGATGGTATGCTGTTCCTCCACAGTAGTTAGTACTATTCACTCATGTAAATAAATGTTATTTATTCTATTCACCAATAACTGAATGGCAACAATCTTATTTTTCCTATTTCTTAAGCATATAAATACTGTATTGTATTTGCTCCAGTTCACAAGAACCACTTTTCCCCTCGCCAGTTTCATCCATAATGCCTTTAGATTTGTTGAGGTGGGACACAGGCAATACCTTTGTCAAAATAATTTAAGAAGGCTTCTCTTTGCCATAAACTGTAAAGATACTCCATTCTGATTCCCAAGATATGAAACAAAATACAATTATTTATTACACCTTTTGTCTACTGTTAAACTGATGCACTCCTTCCTTCATGGTATTTTTATATTTGATTGTAACAAATTTACCTTTTTTTTTTTTTTTTTTAAAATTTTAACAAAATGGATGACAGAAATCACATATAATTATGTGCAGCTGAAAGCAGCGCTTGGCACTACCTGAATTTTTTGGCACACAGCTCAAACACTCTAATAAGTCCAAATAATTTTCACAGAACAGATAATTTAGTCACCAACTCCTGTGTACTTCGGAAAAAGAACTGCAAATTGCTCTTAAATTTGTTTTCCCTGAATTCAATCGTGGCTAAGACACTCTTCACTTGATTCCCTTGATCTGCTTAGTCTCAACGCTAACTCCCAGACCTAATTTGGCATCAGTGGAAGGTAAGGAAAATCTTACATTTACCAGAATGCTGATTTTGAGTCAAAAAGAGAGTCAACTCTTTTACTATTGGCTTCAAAAATCGCAGGATCGGACCTGATGAACTTTATCTTATCTTTTATACAACAAGAAATATTTTTTCAAACTCTAAAATCAAAATTAACAGAAAGAAGAAATACATACATGAAAGGAAAAGATACTTTGCTGAAACTGTACAGATCTGATCCAGTTAATATTCTTTTGAGTGAGGCGTATTTTGAAGTTAACGATTTCCTTTTCCAGTTGCCTCTGAGAAGCTGGAAAGCCCAGACCCGACTGTGATCTCAATTAATCCAGTTTTACATTGATGTAAATTTATTCACTTCAATAGAGTTGTGCATGATTTATGCAGATGCAAATGAAATCAAATCCATACCTCGTATGAACCTGTATATATTATCTTTTCATTTGGTAATTTATTTTTTATTTTACCTAATAGAGTATCTGCAAGTATGTGTGTATAGCTTTATTATTTCAATGTTTTAAAAAACTACCCAATATCATCTTCTACAATGCATACATTGACTACTATTACACTGTTATAGTTAAGAAGGAAGACTTATGGTCAGGGATTGACATCCAGTACAGGAGACACTTAAAGAGTACCACTTGAAGAGTTTAAAGTAAAAATAAGGAGACAATGCCTCATCTGCATTATAGCATGTGTAACAATAAAATGCCAAATTTTGAAAAGCCAACAATTTATGAAACAGAATAAGGAGTATTGTGTGTTTCCTTTTTTTCCATAAACATGGCAAACCAAGAATAAATTATAACTGGAATTCTTCTAAGGATAACAAACTAGCGATTTGTTTTTAAAAATAATAAATAGAACTTCACTTTAAAAATGTTTTCATTACAGCCACCATCCCAAAATATTCAAGTTGCAGGAACAGCTCCCTAAGCATCTTACTTGTGAATTCAGATTTGCTGAAAATCAGGTAAATTGCCTGTCAAATCACTCAAATACTATAAACCACTAAGTGACCACAAGTGACCCTCACAAAAACTTAGTGACAGGCATTTCAGTTCAGTCTTATGATCCTACTGGTTACAAGATCCTTTAAATACGGACAAAAAGAGCATCTCTGAAAATGTGCTTATCTTCTATCCCCCAAATTCACAAATTCAGGATTTTCTCATTTAGTTTTTTCTGTATTTTGGAATGCTTGCCGTTGACTAAGATTGCACTGTAAGGGTGAAATGCCAATTCACAACTTAATTTTGAAAGGCAAGAATTGGAATAGCTACCACTGAAGAAAGGAAAAAAAAGAATAAGAGAAATATCCAGAAGGAACTGCTTTCCAAAACACACTCAGGACCTTTTTGTTCCTACTAGCATCATAACCAATGTTAAAATGTTAAAAAAAAAAAAAAAAGTGTAAAACTGAATGAAAAATCTTGTGGCCAAAATTTGGTGTGATACACTCTTGGCCTGTACCTGTCATAGATCATAGCCAATGCTTTTAAATGAGACAGAAATCTTCAGCTGATGCATTGAGAATACAGTAACTTTATTAATTGTTACAAAGTCTGATTTTTTTCCTTTATGGGCAATTCCAAATATCCAGAATTACCTGCTCTTCTTCATAATAAATCTGTTACAAAGTATCTCCATCTGAGCACATATAATAGTCCAATTACTTTTTAAAGAAATATTTTTATGTATGCTTTATAGAAGATGATGATGTAAAACAGTCTAAGCAATAATGTAATTCAACAATCTCTGTTGTTTTCTGCTCGGGGCATTTACTGCTTTCAGCAGCATCAGGCAAGCCAGCAACCCCGTATCTTGCTTACAGTGGCTGCAGGATATGCTAATTGTGAACTCTGAAGATCCAACGTATTAGACAGCATGTACTCAATCTGAAACACTAACTGCATATGTGCTAATTAATTTGGATCTAAAGTTATCATATTATTACTTTGGTATTTTGTATAATCATTTTCTGTACAGCACAAAATCCATCATATTAAAAGTGCACAAGTATAAATGTATTTTACTTAACATCTAAGGAAAACTAAAATCAAGTGTTTTCAAACTAAAAATATCTTGGGATATTTTCCTTCTCAGAAAGATAAAAACTGCCACATAATTTTAAGGATTCTTTCTGGAGTTTTTGGATGTTGTCATTATTGTTAGCTGTTCTACTAATGTTAATTACATCATTACATGATTTCCCATGGATAACAACTTGTAATTCCATCTACTTATTCTCTATAGAGGCAGAAGAACACAGTAGATTAGGAGGCTGTCAAGATGATAAAATGACATCGAATGCAAATTTGTACTTGTAATACAGCATGCAAGATTTGGAAATGCTACTTAAAACAGGAGCAGCAAACTAGCTTCAGGCATTGAATGTATGCTTTAGGCAGCGAATGTATGAAAAAACGGTAATACATTAGCATATCTGAAGCAAGAACAAAAAAAGATTCTATCTAAACTTCATTAAGAGGAGAATCTGTCAATAAATCAGCTGAAAGATAAGGACAAGTATCAATATTAACACACTCACCAGTTATAACTGGTATATCACCATTTCTCTTGATGCAAAAGCTAACAAGTACCAATATAAAAGGTTAACTCATTAGTCCTTATTTTTAATTTTCCAGAACAAATTCCTAAGTGTTTCAGATACTTTTAATCTAAAAGCCAATTTTCTGCTCATACTTACATTGATGGAACCTGACTGATATCAGTGGGATTATACCAGTATGGATTAAAAGAGAATTTGGTCCTATTATCTTATTTCTGGTAAGTTGTTAGTTGGTATACATAGTATATTACTATTCAAGACTAAGTCCTCAGGATACAAATACACAGCTGTATTACTGGGCTGTGAGGACGTTCATTAGTAACTGTAAAGCAATTTGAAACTGAACAGATCAGATAAATGCTAGACACTTATGAAAATACTGCCTTATGCTAGACACTTATGAAAATAAATGCACATGACTTTAAAGCCAACATCACCACTTTTTATTCCTAAGAAAATATAAAAACATTTGGTTTTACCAGTTTACGCACAAAAATGACTTCTACAAAACCAAAGCAATTTAATATTAAAAAGAGCAAGCTGAAATTAAGGTGGAACGTCCAGGTGTTAATGAAAATTATTTCTGCAGATCCATTATTTTAACAATGTTGAAAGCATTCATCCCTTCACTAACATGACATAACCCACTCTCTGGAAAATGCTGTAGAGATTTGGTATGTTATTCCAATTTTTTTTTTTTTTTTTAATTGAAACTAGAGAGGGGTTTTGTTTGTTTGTTAATATTCCTCTTATTATGGCAACACAATTACTCTTATTTTAAGACAGTCTAAAACAGGACTAGACAATTTGTTACTGAAGGCTAAAAGCACCCTACTACTGGCCAGTAGCAGCAGTGGCCAGTGGCAGCAGGCCCCCTTTGTAGATATCCAGGTTTATAATGCATGTATTCCCATATTCACACTTCATTGTACCACATATCAATGTACAGGGGATGCCCTGTGGATACATGATAAGAGACAGCCAGGACAGGTTCTCTCTCTAGGGTCTCACTCTCTAGGTATGGATTGTGTACTGCCACTTCTTCACATCATCTGACTAGGGGCTAGTTACCATCGCTGCCATTGCTTCTGTTTTTATAATTTTTATTTACCCTTTCTTTTGCAATTTTTCATTTTACTATTATTTTCCAGAAATCAAATCTAGGTGTCACACAAGGATAGACTGATTTTTGTGAGGCTGAAATCTGTTATGCTGTAGGTTTCACCTTGAAAGAAATTTCAGAGGAGCAAGACCACAATCATCAAATTCTCAGAGGGTCTGACAAGTATTTACAACATTTAAACTTAGCCTAATAAGGCTAATATTTCTACTGATGAAATGCAACATGGTAATGAAGCTTCTTCATTTTCAGACCTCTCCAGTTTTCTCCTGGAAGTGCACATCCACTTAGATTTTCACTGTACAGATTCCATATAGCAGACAATAATTTTCTTTCCTCATACTATTTCTATGGACCACTTACCAAGTCCATGATTACTTTTACATGACTTGAATACCCATAGACAAACACAAGGCAAATACTAAGCAATAGCCTCCTTCCAAGGGTAAGTTAGAAATGAACCCAAATTCAGTTATTTCAAGTAGACATCTTCAGTAGCTGCTCCTATTCCACCACCACCCCAAAACCAATAGAAAGATACAAAGGACACTAGTATTACCAGCTTACAGCTAACCTTTGTTAACAGACCAGTTTGTCATAACTGGTGTATCTAAATCCAGATTTATCAATTCTTCAGGCTGCTCCCTCAAAGAGGAGAAATAATTGCTCATAGTGGGGATTCCTTCTAGATTTAGCAGTACTAAAAGCTTTAGCTTTTACACCCTTTAGCAGCAATGATTTTGATGAGTTGTCTCTCTACAATTGAGCCCCAGCACCAGCATACCATCTTCTAGAGTTTTTACACACAAGCCAAAACAAACACTTTATTTTCCAAAATGTATTCGTTAAAATCCCAGTCTAACCTAGTATTTTAACATTTTGTAAAGTTCATGGTGACAAATGGAGGAAAACTATGTTGTTATAGTCATTCCTACAATTAAACATGACATACCATAATCGTTTCAACTATTTGTTTTTAAAAAAAGTTTTCCTCCATTAAAAGCCAAAAGTAGCATTCTTATGTCAAGGAACTGTATCTAATTTCCTTGCTAATCCATTATCCATTCTAATAATTGCTAAAGTCTGAACAAAAGATAGTAGTATTAAAAAATAAGAGCTAGAAATACATCAAAACAGATATCTTGGACTGTTTCGGAAAGAGGTTTTAAGAAGAAAACAACTCTACAGTTCTGTAGGCTGCACATGCAGAAGATATTAATGTAGGAAGGTGTAAAAATCCTTTTAACCCTGACCTTACCAGAGATCACACACATAGCAGACTCCAGGTGTTACAACATTAAACTAACCTCCCCCCAAAAAAACAGAAAACCTTCAATAACAGAAAACCCGCAACACTGATACAGAAGTCTAAGCTTATTCCTCAAATGCTTTCGACTCCTTGAAGAAAAAAAAAAAAACAAAAAACCCAAAACCCAACAAAAAAACAACCACAAAAACGCTCTTAAATTGTTACTAAACTGTCAGCCCACATCACCGCCAGTTTGTACAAACCAAGGTTAAGATTAGCAGATTACATTCCTGTACACTGAGAAAGAACTAAAACAGAGAAAAGAAAATTCAGAGAGAATTCTACAGCACAGCAATGAATTCTGACAACTTGCAGTGTGCAATGATGGATTCCACTTAGAGAGTATTAATAACTTCTATCAAGTATGTAGAAATCAACTGATTTATGGAATTCAGAGTTTAACGCTGCACATGAAATTTCTATTAAGAGAAAAATCCAGTGTTTTGGTAAGATGTAAACTGCCTTAAAATAAGGAAGCAATTATAATTAGACTACACGTATGAGTGAGCATTTTAAAGTCATTCAATATTTTAGTTTGTCACTTTAATGGCTTAAATACATCTCAAGATTTACCTTCTTTATTGTAAAACACAACTATTGTACAAACTCTTTATGGCAGGAGAGTACTTTTTGCTCACTTACAAGCATGTTACCAGAAGACAATGTTCACTTAGCTGATTTCCCCACTAAAAATTCTACTTTTCTGTCTGGGAGAGTACATCACCCAAAAACTTCCTGTAGCTACTTGGAAAGCAATCACGAATTGTTCTCCCTTGAACAAGCTATTATTCCAAGACAAGGTCTCCTTGAACTGTAGTAATGAAATGAATGTACCTGGAAGAAAACCAAGCTATTGTTACTAGTACATGGGTAAAATTTGTTTAGTCAGTCACAATAAATTGTTCTCAGGTATGCATATAAAACCTTGCTGCTTCTGTCAGAATACATAAAATCATTGTCTTCAGCATACCCCTAAAAATTTAAATGAAAGGTGATCATTGAAAAACAATTACGAAGCAATTTTCCATTCATATATTTTGTACCAAACTCCAGTGAAAGCCTAAGATTTGGTGCAGAAAAGATGGCAGATAATAAACCACTTTAACATTTACTTCACTATACTGTAAGCGTCATACCAAAAAGAAAAAAGATTCTGCTTACTCAAAATTGGCTAAAATAATATTCACCTAAACCCAGCAATAAATACTATATATGCAATCAGTATTATCTGTACTATTTACTGTGTTCTGAAGACAATGTCTGCCACAAGGCTCAATAAAGATCAAATCGCACCTTGTATTTGGAAAACCAAAAGACTTCTTCCAAATGTGCAGTCTGAGATCTGGATCACTCAGTGAAACATTCTACATGCACACTAACAGGAGGTCCAGTTATCTGCAGTCTTCCACACAGATTGTACAGTGTTATATCATGTTGTGGTTTTTTTTTTTTTTTTAAAAAGCCACTCTATCTACAAGCCCAATTTTTTCAGATCATCACAGCTGCACTCAAGAAGGCATTCACATTTTTTTCAGACACTACTTAAAGTAACAGATGCATAGTGGAGAGAAGAGTGTAATGGTTACAAAATTTTCAGAACCATCAAAATAAGTGGATTAGTTTCTGTGCCAGAGCCAGGCCTAGAACAGAGCCAAACAAGAAAACTTAAGAACTCCAACTATCCGTAACTATCTGACTCAACATACAAAGAACAGAAAAAATTAACGCAACATTATTAACAGCAAATGGAGCAGCAGAAGGGGTTTGAATACATAACTCAGTGGTTCTCTTAATTAAAGTTCTCAATCTATTTCAGTGAGTAATTCTTCATGAGGTTACTATAATCATGTTAGATGTCAAAATGGCTGGCAGAAACAAGTCAGATTTTTCTTTGTAAGCAAACTTCAATAAAGCTCTCATTTCACCTCATTTAATTGCACAAACAGAATATGCGTCTTTTACATCTCACAGAATCAGTAACAAAATGTTGCTTTTTTGTCACACTATACATTCACCATAATCGAACAGCAAGTATCCGAAAATTAACTGATCTTCTAATAGCTCTGCCTTGGCAATAGGTTTCTGCACAGTACAAAGTAAACTAGTACATCAGTCAAATACTTTTTTTCCTTTGAGTCTAATGATCACATTTCAGTAATCAACGAACCAAACACAGCTCAATTAATTCCTTTGCTGCATTAAGAAGTTATTCTTCTCTTGACATTCAGGCATAACTCCCATTAACGTGATGGGAGCTATGCATGTTTATCAGTGACAATAAATTCTTTTAGATATACAGTATAGAGTCTGCAGGCAAGTGTGAAGATCCTTTGATAATATACTGTACTTCCCGACTCTAACACAGGAAAGCTGTATGCTTCAGAAGCTGAACTATTTAGTCACACCAGAGATAACTCTAAGTGGGTATAGTCATCATAACTGCTAAGAACTACTTCTGTTTGCTTGTTTTAAACAACTTAACTCTTTTGAGGGTCATACAGAAAAACACTGAAGAGGAGAAACTTTATCTTAACTTTGAATGTGTTAAGAAAATGCAAATTGTAACTTTAAAGAAGAGGAAAAAATCGTATGATGGGACAAAAATTCCAGGTAGGTGGATCTGCAGTTCTGAAGAACAAATCAACAGTGCAATGTACAAACAGAATAAGGTCTTCTTGGGGAAGAGGTGGAAGTGGTGTTGGGGGGAGGAAGCCACATGGTCTACAATATGGAAAAAACATTGAGTAGATTAAGATGTTATAATGTTCTACACACTAAAATAATTAAATTTACAGGTTTGACACTGAATGTAACTTGGCCAATACAAGCTTATCTGCAACTATCCCCTTTTTTTTTTTTTTTTTAATAATCTGCAGTTTATCCTGTCTTTTTGTGAATTTACTATTTCTTCAATCTAGAATATTGGGCAGAGTAAAACAAAGTTATATAGAGGGTGAAAAACTGTGGCTTTAGATTTCTTGAATTTAAGTTTTCAGAATAAATTAAATCTAATACATTTTTAAATACTTCATAAATACTGTGATACCCAAGTTCAATTTTACAGCTACAGTTTGTATAATGTAAACTCAAGTTATTTTTAAAACACTGAATAGAAGACTGGATTCTTTCAGCTACAAAAGAAAACTTTCTTTGAAAGACTGCCAAAAATACTTTTATAGCTGATATGTGGCTCACACATTAACCTGCTAAATGTTTGTGGAAGTACTAATGACTAAGCAAGGGATATCAAAGACAGTGAATAAAAGAACAAACAGCTGCCAGTACTTGGCATTCCATTCTGCTATCATAGTTAATATGATTAGCAAAGGAAGTTACACCTACTTTATAATAATAATACTACATTTGGCAAAGGCTTCTAGATGGAAGTATTCCAGCACTTGATTTTCCAAAAGGTGTTGTATGATTGATTAGAAAGATCAAAATGAAATGTACTACTACTGTAACTGCAATTCTGCAGAGGATTATAAAAATAATGCATCCAGATCAGCAGTCTGCTAAGATATATAATCAGTATTATTTTCACACTGAATACTTTTTACTATTATCAGATTGTGATGCGGTTGAAAGCGTTCATATATATTCAAATATATACGAATGTCCAATTGACTTCATGCTAAACATTTTACTGAAGAGTGGCTTTTTGGATACTATGAAAGCATAAGAATCCGATTTTAAGTAATCCATTCTACATTAGTAATGATAGAAAATATTAAAAATTTCAGTTGACTATCCACTGAAAAAGCATGGAAATTAACATTTAAGAGCTACTTACAGCTTTGAAAATCCCCCAAAAGATCCTAAATTGCATAAAAAACCAATAAAACTTGGAAGTTGCTAACTTACTTTTACTACTGGTCTAATAATTATTCTACTATACTCAGTGTAAAATGGAACTCTACATGTTTATGATGATCAATATTTATAACTTACGTTAATTTTTATCCAGTATGCTAATCTTTATTGTATCTTTGCTTATACTTTCAACATTTAACAGATTTCAAGTAGTGCTTCTAAACTGTTACAATAAAGTAATTTTTTTTAAAAAAATACTGGTTTCAGAATATGTAGAATGTTGTTGCAAAACAGTTGATTACAGAATCATTATTATGAGATAGCCAGTGTCATCATAAAACAGAAAAAAATATGCAAAAATTGACCTTAAATCCATTGGAGTTACCAAAGAGATTAAATTAGGATATAACTGGTTTAAGAAGCTAGGATAATATAAGTACAAATGATTTCAAATGACCACTCAAATAATGCAAGACATTTATTTTTGGCAGGTAAACACATATACTAAAAATTGTTCACATAAAAATATTTTAAATTTTAAAAATATTGGTTGAAAAATCTGAAAACACTAGTTTAACAGGCTGTCACAAAGTTCACAAAATAATGCTTCCTTAAGTCTTTCTTCATGGAATTTATAATGCGAATGAGCATTTGGAAATACTGTCTTCAGTGTTTTGTCTGGCTTACAATATAAATAGAATCACAATATCATAAATATTTAAGTAAATGAATAAAGAAACTAAAGAAACCAAAATTCCCAGGGCAAAAAATAATTTCTTTCATGTACTTAATTCTCAATACCTTCCTGTTAGGAAGCAAGAGTCTAGGGATCTGTTACCCACAAAAGCACTATCATCCCAATGTGCTTAATTAGCTCTTGATTGGGACCAGACAGGAGAGTAATATGAGCTACGTATTTTTATTCTACTTAAGTGTTTGTACCATGCATGTTTACTAATGTAAAGATTGATAAAATGGTAATTCATATTCAAAGATGAGGCACCAAAGAAAACGGGAGACAGCTTTACTCCCTGTTGAACACACCTAAGAAAACGGGTCAACCCCTCTTCTCATTAAGAAAAATGGCCAGGCTCCCTCCTGGATATGGAAAAAACATAGTGAGTTTACAGCAACGGACTTAATTTGGTGTCTCTGGAAGACTTTACAGGGTACACTAACTCTAACAATCACTCATCTTCACGGAGAAACTTGGCTAAGAGGAATCTGATGCACAGGTCTATGCGATGCAGTGAGGGATTATCAGCAGCTCCCCACAACTCATCCTATGTTACTCCCATCTTAACTGCACACTCCCATGTGCCTATCTCATGCCAGCTCCAGCAAGGGCTTCCTGGGCTTCTCCCAGAGAAGCAGCAACCACTTTATGGATATGTATTTACATAATATTAGTTCATAATGCTGTGCCCAACAGCTGCTTAAAGTTTGCTTTCCTACTAGTTTTCACCTACACTTCACATGCCTTGTTTTCCACCTTTATTTCAACACTGCTTTATAAGCATTTTGGGTAGGAAGGCACATAATTTCAAGTGGCTGCTTTATAATGAGCATTCTAAAATAAAAGCCATATTCACCTGCTCTGCCAACTTCTTGACCACCATTCCAAACTCTGAAAAATCAGAGTATTTCCTGAAAAAATTTCTTTACCTTTCAATTTTTTCTTAAGTAAACCAGTAAAGATTTTACACCACACACTACCAAGTTTTTATCCCTGCACTTAGGAAAGCTTTGGAAGTGTTTGCTTCCAAAACAGATAAATGACACCTTATTAGAGGATAAAAATTACATTCCAGATCAAAAAACCTCAAAAAATAGCAGAATTCTACTAGGGAAAACAGTCAACCTCTTATTTAATTAAAACTACTACAAATTTACATAGTTGATGAAATAAGGGCATGGAAAATATGCATAAAAAATTTTCAGTGCAGCTATTGGAAACATGATCAAGTACCTCGAGTACCATTTCTTACAGAAAATGTCTGCTTCAAAGACTTACGGCTTTTTGCCCGCAGGTATTAATTGGCATTTATAAAAAAATTATAGGATACAATAGATTGACTACTGAAACATCATGTGCTCCAAACATGGGGAGAAAGAAATACTTCTTACATTTAACAGAAGGGAAAACATGACATAGATAACTGGAGATGTGCAATGGGACCTCAACATTATGCAAGATTACAGGCACTCTTCTTGAATAGTTGAATGAAACACAGCAGGCAAAAGTGGGAAAAACGCCACATGGACTTCCTAAGGGTAGATTATGCCAGACAAATCTGACATTTTTCTTGGATATTTAATGGATCTGGACTTGACTGAAGTATTTGATTTAATGCTGTAGAGGAAACTATTAATGAAGCTGCAGAAATAGAAATTGGTAATACGCAAATCCCGGGAAAGAAATAGGCAGTGGTGCCTGGCAATGGGTTATGCTGAAATAGGGATCATCAGGCTTCAAGCAAGTTAATGCTGGAGCTCCTCCAGGATCAGCCCTAGGACAGATCTTACAAAACACTCATGACAGACACCACGGAACAGCACTAATGAGGTTTGCTTACAAAGAGGCTCAGTAAAGAGGAAAAGTAGAAAACCCTACAGAGGAACCAAATGACTTTGAGAACTATTCAACTGTGAAAATAGAAGTGGTATGAAATGCCATAGCATGAAATGCAAGGTCACATATTCAATACCCAATAAGTATATAATTTTTTTTTTTTTTAATATAAAGGTAGGGGCTTATCTGTTGGAGAAATATCTGGGCATAATAATTGACCACAACCTGAGATGCCTTAAAAGACACTATTTTTTTACTTTAAACAAAACAAACACATTTCCAATATAGACAGTAAAACATTAAGTCCATTCTAAGAATCCTTGTTATGACCACAACCAGAATATCTTTTGCAGTCTGGTCACTGTTTTCAGAACAGAAAAATAAAAAATGGAACAGAACAGTAAGATCATGAGAATGAAGAGAGTGTAAGGGGATCCTAAAATAGTTCAGCTTTGTATACCTTAACAAAACAAAGGATGACAAAGATTGTATACATTAGACTATACATCCTTCTACAACGAGATTACTACCTCAGTGAATGAGGGGAGAGCAATGGATGTTGTTTATCTTGACTTCAGCAAAGCTTTTGACAATTTCTCTCATAACATTCTCAAAAGATGAAGTATGGCCTACATAAATGGCTAGTGAAGTGGACTGAAAACCATCTGAACTGCTGGGTTCAAAGGGTTGTGATCAGCCCAGTAAATTCAGCTGGAGACCAGTGATGGTGTACCACAGGGACTGATACTGAGGACAATCTTCATTAATGACCTGGATGACGGGACAGATTGCACCCTCAGCATACTCGCAGACAATACAGAACTGTGAGGAGTGGTTGATAGACCAGATGGTTGTGGGGGACTTTGACAGGCTGGAGAAATGAGCCAACAGGAATCTCATGAAGTTCAAAAATGGTGACCGGAAAGCGCTGCACCTAGGAAGGAATAACCCCATTCACCAGGACAGGTTGGGTGGAAAGCAGTTTTGCAAAAAAAGACATGGAGGTTCTATTGGACAAGTCAAACATGACCCAGCAATGCACCCTTGCAAGAAAGACTACTAACAGCATCCTGGGGCTGCATTAGGAAGAACACTGCCAGCAGGTCAAGGGAGGTGATTGCTCCGCTCTACTCAGTGGGACATACTGGACTGAGTCCAGTGAAGTGCTACTAAGATGATTAGGGGATTGGCACATCTGTCATGAGTAGAGGCTGAGGGAGCTGGGACTGTTAAGCCAGGAGAAGGTTCAGTGGAGGTCTTACCAAGATGTATAAATACGTGATGAGAGGGAGCAAGGAAGACAGAGACAAGCTCTTCACAGTGGTACCCAGTGACAGGACAAGAGGCAACAGGCACAAACTGAAATACAAGAAGTTCCATTTATGCATAAGGAAAACACTTTTTTTATTGTGAGGGTGGCTGAAAGCTGGCACAGGTTTCCCAGAGAGGCTACAGAGACTCCATCCTTGGAGATATTCAAAACCTGACAGTCCACAGCAGCCTGCTTTAGCTGACCCTGCTTTGAGAAGGGGGAGTTTGACTGGAGGGTCTTTCCAAACTCAGCAATGCTGCAATTCTGTGTAAACGCTAAAGTGGCTACTTGAAGGAGAATCTTGACACAAACATGGAAGCAAATCAGCCAGGAAAAACACAGGACAGAAATTACAGTATTATTTACTTTGGAACAGCTTTTCAGAACAAGCAGAGGAGGGTAGAACACAAATCAGGTGGTTTTTAGATGAAGTTGACAAATTTGTGAAGGGGAGTACAAGACATAATTGCCTGTGGTATCTAGACAACTTCAGATCTTTCTCTTCAAAGAGAAAGATAACTTCATACCTCACATCCACAGCTACCATGAAATAATACATCACTGAATATGTACACAATTGAGCATTCATTATTACAGTCTCCACAGATGTGCAACAACCTTTCAGCAGCCCCAACTTTAGTGAATCCTGTCCTGTATTAAATGAAATATCGTCTTCAGGCAATTACGAGTTTTACATTTAAATAGCATGCTAAGTTCTGTTTCTTTAAGCAAAATTAACAAGAAAATTTTAAATAATGAATATTTCCAAAACAAAGAGCAAGTTGTACATAGTCTGTGTCTCACGTGACATCTATGATGTCTACAGAGAATGACAGGATCCCAGTCTGACAACTTACAAAGCCTCCAGATGCCAAATTATTTGTAAGTGCTCATATTAACTTAGCAGTAAGTACTGTTACTGGGGCTGCTAAAGTATCTTAGCCCTTACCTTTTTTACCTTAGAAATATTTTAACTAACATACTTTAAGAAGAAGTGAAAATGTTAATGACTTCTACCAGCTTGAAAGAAACCAAAAACAACCAACCCCCACCTCCCCAACTGTCATGGTTTGCCAGTGCACTGTTGTGGTAGC